>NC_137050.1:30331086-30631086 GCF_032717465.1 Coenobita brevimanus
GCTCTTCCCAGGAGTTGATCTGATGTTTTTAGAGCAATAGGTCGAAGGCCAAGGTCAGATGGAAATGTATTTACAATATAAACAGTTTTAAATCTGGTTAAGCCAGACATGATGAAAGGTTTGAGGGTAAGTCAAGGACGAAAGGATTCGATGTTAAAAACACTTTGTCAATGGGCAATGCCATAGGACAAGGTCAAATATCATTGACACATGGCAGGATCAACACTTGATCCGATTTAGACTAAGGCTCAAGGTAGGGAAAGGAAGAAGATACTCAATTTTAAGAAGCCTTTGTCAATGGTGAAGGTCGCAGAGCAAGGTCACCATAAGCATTTGATTCGACTAAGACCAGACTTCGCCGGGTTCATGGAGACTCGACTCTGAAAACAATTCCTTAAAGGTCAGAGGGTAATGTCAGAGGTCAAGGTTACATGGCAGTCAACATAAGCAGTTTTATTTCGAATTACACCAAACTTGGTGGACGGCTTGTGGGTAAGGAAAGGCAAAGAGATTTGATTTTAAGAACACTCAGTGAACAATCAAAGTCAAAAAGTCAGGACAAAGGTCATAACAAGGCCAGCTTATACAATTTTGATTCGATTCAATCCAAACCTAGTGGAGGTGTTGAGGGTAGGACAAGGATGAAAAGATTCAACTTTGAAAACTAATAGTCAAAGGTCAAGGTCATAGAGTAAGGTCAAAGGTTCGACCCAATAGCTCAAACAGTTTTGATTCGATACGGACAGAACTTGAAAGGTTGAGGGTCTGGCCAAGCTGAGAACAACAGGCGAACGATCAAACTTATAGGGCAAGGTCAACTAAAAAAGCTCTGATCCAGTGTGGGGCAAATTTACTAGACGAGAACAGGGTCAGACAAGGACCCATTAGTTCGATTTTGAGAACAAATAGTCAAACATCATGGTCACGGAGCGGAGTCAAATGTTCGTCCCTTTTAAACCCAATTTAAAGCGCGGGTATTACACTCCCTGATTCTCCTCATTTTCGTATTTCTCATCCACTTGCATTTCTTAATTCCTCTCTTTCCCATTCCTGTTTTGTCCCTTATTCCATCTCCTTGCTTCTCGTTTACTTCCTTTTCTCATTTTATTTTCATTCCTTTTTCACTCTCATTCCTTCTTTTTCTCTCGTTGTTCTGTCCTTTTCACTCATTCCCTCTCTCTTCTTTTATCAAACATTTTCTCTTACTCATTCGCTCTCTGTCATTCCCTATTCTCTGTGTCTCTCATTCCCTGTCTCTCTTTCTCATTCCTCTGTCTTTCTCTTTCATTCTTGCTTAGTTTCCCCTTTGTCGCTTTCTTTAGTTTCTCATTCATTTTATCAATATTCTCTACAGTTCCTCTTTTTCTCTCACCTTGTTCTCAGTTCACTCGTTCTCTTTTCCTCTTACCTCGCTGTTTCTGCCTCACCTCCTCCTTCCTTATCTCCATCCCTGCCTGCCTGCCTGCCTGTCTCCTCCTTTCAGCCACTCAATACAGCTCAGAGATATGATTTTACGCTCTCTGCTTCCTCCTACTCTCTCTCTCTCTCTCTCTCTCTTTCAATGCCAGGCAACGACAGGTGAGCGACAGTGACATATCCACTCCTTCCCCCTCCCCCATCTTCCCTTCCCCTCTCCTCCCCTTCTCTATCCTCCAAAATCTCTTCTCTCCTCCCCTTCCCTTCCCTCTCTTCCCCACACAATCTCCTCTCACCTTTTCCCTCCCCTCCTCTCCCCTTCCCTCCATCTCCCCTTCTCTTCTCTCCTTGACTCTTCTCCTCTTTCATCTCTTCTCGCCTCCCTTTCGCTCCCCTCCTTCCCCTCCACTTCATAATCCCCTCTCATCTTTTCCCTTCTTCTCTCCTCCCCTCTCCTCTCCCTCACCATCTCCGACCGTCCTTTCCCTTTCTTCCTTCCTTCATATTCTTTCCTTTCCGTCCTCTCTCCTCCCATCGCTTCTTTTCCACTTCCCTCCCCTCCCTTCTCGTCTCCTTTTATCTCTTCCCTTCCCCTTGTTACTTTCACCTTCCTCTCTTATTTCTCCTCTCTTAGGGCCGTTCTATAAAAACCAAGAGTTTAGGCGGTCCAACGGCAACGTTCAAAGCGTCAGTCATCCTTATATAAAAAAAATCTGGACCGTCAGTCTTGGCGAAAGCCAATTCAGGAGTTTGAGTGCCGCAACAGTCGCTGGATTGGGCGAGAATGGCTGCATAAGCACTAACAGGCCGCAAATTTCAAATGTCTCTTCCGTTTAATAAACCAGACACTTCGAGAACCCATTCTGAACTGTTATTTTTATGTAGGAAGTATGTATTTATGCGCTAGAACTGGTAAAGAATTACGGTAGAACGCATAAAGAGGATGCATTTACGAGCAAGATCAGTAGAGTATATATAGTATCGGCTGAGCATGAAGTATAATTTATCCTCCTTTGCCATTATTTGCATGAAATATTTATTAACGTTATCAAGATTTAATTTTATACGAGCTAAGTGAATGTATTATTGCATACTTCATTGACTTCCATGGTGATGTTTCCTGCCAGCTACCCAGTCAGGAACTGTACTGCAGAATATCCATATTATGTGCACCTCTACTCATGTAGCAGTACGTCATAAGTTCGTAACTATCTATCTATCTATCTATTGCCAGACGCCTCAATCCCGTTTGGGGTGGCCACAAACAAATCGCCTCCAAGTCGCCCTGTCCCCCGCCATTTCACTCCCCTGCTCCCAGCTCACACCCCCCTCTCTCATATACCTCTCCACCCCATCCCTCCATCTCATCCTCGGCCTCCCCCTCCCTCTTTCCCCCTCCACCTCACTCACATACACTCTCTTCGTCAGTCTTTCACCCTCCATCCTCTCCACATGGCCAAACCACCTCAGTGTGTTCCTCATAACGCTTCCTATCACATCCACATCAACACCACAACGCTCCTTTATATCCTCATTCGTCAGCCTGTCTCTCCATGTGACTCCACAGGCTCCTCTTAAATAACTCATTTCCACTGCTCTCACTCTTGACTTGTGTCCTTCCAACAACGTCCAAGCTTCACTTCCGTACGTTAGAGTTGGTATCACAATACTGTCATGTAGTAACTTTTTCACTTCCATGCTCACTTCCCTGTTTCTTATCACTGCTTTCAAGGAACCAGCAACCTTTCTTCCCTGCTGTACCCTTTCAAGCACTTCACCCTCCAAACCTCCATCCTTACTCATCACACTACCCAAGTACTTAAACGTACTCACATTTTCCAATTCCTCACCATCCAACCTCGCTGTACATTCACTGTCTTCACCTCTCTCAAAGACCATCACTTTACTCTTCCCTACATTCACCTTTAGATTCCGTTTCTTACACACTCTCCCAAACTCATCCACCAAGCCTTGCAGCTCTCCTTCGTCTTCACTCAACAACACAGTATCATCTGCAAACAACAGTACAGGGAGTTTCCAAACACTATCCTCTCTCACCAGGGCCACTCCAACATCCACTACCCTACCTTATACCTCTTTTATTACCCCATCCATGTACAGATTGAACAACCATGGAGACATGACACATCCCTGTTTCAACCCAACCTTCAAAGAGAAAAATTCACTTAGTTCACCATCCACACGCACTGCAGCCTTCGCACCATCGTACATACTCTTCACAGCATTCAACAACTTTCCATCTACTCCATATATTCTTAACACTTTCCACAATCCTTGTCTATCCACCCTGTCATATGCTTTCTCCAAATCCATGAATGCCGCATACAACTTCTTTCCCTTCTCTAGAAACTTTTCCACTAAAGATCTGAGAATGAATATCTGATCTACACAACCTCTTCCCTTCCTAAAGCCTCCCTGTTCTTCTCCAACTAATTTCTCTGTTCTTTCTCTAACTCTGTCAATAAGTATCCTACCATACACTTTTCCTATTATACTAAGAAGACAAATGCCCCTATGGTTACCACACACTTCTTTTTCCCCTTTTCCTTTGTACAAGGGAATAATTATACCTGACTTCCAATCCTCCGGGACTCTACCTTCCTCCCAGGCCAATCTGCACATCTTCCACATCCATTCTACTACTATCTCTCCCCCATGCTTCAGCATTTCACCACACACTCCATCAATTCCTGGGGCTTTCCCAGATTTAACTTTCTTCATTGCTTCCACAACTTCTATCCTACTGATTTCTTCCTGTCTTCTCACCTCCCTCCTTCTCCCAGCCATTCCCCAGCCACTTATACTCGCATTACTTCCATCCTCTACGTTCAACAATTCCTTAAAGTGTTCTCTCCATCTGCTCACTTTTTCTCCCTTCTCCACTAGTAGTCTACCATTTTTATCTTTCACTCCCTGCTAACTTCACTTCCACCCTGTCTTACTCTTTTCACTTCTCTCCAGAACATTTTCTTACAGTCCCTCCACTTTACACTCAAATTTCTTCCAAATTCCTCATCCACTCTCTTCTTACTCTCTCTTACTAATCTTTTCGCCTCTCTCTTCCTTTCTACATATAACTCTCTCTTCCGCCTCTCAACCTCTTCCACGCCCCTATTTCTCATCCATTCATTGTATGCTTTCTTCTTTTGTGCCACAGCCTGTTTCACCTCTTCAGTCCACCACGCTGTTCCTTGCACCCCCCTCCGTCTTCTCTTCCTTCCACACACCACATCACATGCTGCACATATTTCTTCTGTAAATATTCTACACACACCTTCCACGTCTCCCATCTGCTCCAATTCATATTTGCCCAATCGTTCCTCCACTTCTCTCTTATACTCTGCCTTTTTCTCATCCTCCTGTAACCTTTCCACTCTCCTTGCAACTACTCCTTCCTCTCGTCTTTCCCTTCTTCTATTCCTCCAACTTTCTTGTACTTTAATTCTGGCCATCACCAAGTAGTGGTCAGAAAGTCCACTCCCCCAACCTCTATACACTCTTGCATCCATACTAAATGCTCTCAACTCTCCAACTCGAATTCTTCCCGCTCCTTCTGGCACCTTGCCAAAAATCTTTCTAACAACTTTACCTCATCATCCTTCCCTCCTCTTTTCTACTCTGATGGTTCTGTAGCTATTTCTTCTACTGATAAAGCAGATCTCTTCGCACAGACTTTCTCCTCCAATTCCACCTTAGACGATTCCGGTGCTGTTCCTCCATCACTTCCCCCCTCTGACTTCCTCATGGCTGACATTAAAATTTCTTCAGTTGATGTATTTTCTGCCATTACTGGCCTCAGTACTAACAAGGCATATGGGCCTGATGGGGTCCCTCCTGTTGTTCTCAAAAACTGTGCTTCTGTGCTTACACCCTGCCTAGGCAAACTATTTCTCCTTTGTCTGTCAACTTGTACCTTTCCTTCTTGCTGGAAGTTTGCTCTCATTCAGCCAGTCCCAAAGAAGGGTGACCACTCCCAACCCTCCAACTATCGTCCAATTGCTTTAACGTCCTGTATTTCAAAAGTTTTCGAGTCAATTCTTAATAGAAAAATTTTAAGGCATCTTTCCTATCACAACCTTCTTTCCGATCGTCAGTATGGGTTCCGTCAGGGACGCTCCACTGGCGATCTTCTCACCTACCTTTCAGACTCCTGGTCATCCTCCTTTCGGGACTTTGGCGAAAGCTTTGCCATTGCACTTGACATCTCAAAGGCTTTCGATCGAGTCTGGCATAAATCTTTAATTTCCAAACTGCCCTCCTACGGTTTCTATCCTTCTATCTGTGCCTTCATCGCTAGCTTCCTTTCTGGTCGTTCTATAGCTGCTGTCGTAGACGGCCATCGTTCTTCTCCTAGATCTATCAACAGTGGTGTTCCTCAGGGCTCTGTCCTATCACCAACTCTCTTCCTTTTATTCATCAATGATCTTCTAAGCTGTACATCTAACCCTATCCACTCATACGCTGATGACTCCACCCTTCACCTTTCCATTCGGTTCCCGCAACGCCCATCTCAACAGTTACTTCAAGAAACAAGGGATGAGGCTATGGCACACCTAATGTCTGACTTGGCTCATATCTCTGACTGGGGTAAAAATAATATGGTTGTCTTTAATGCATCTAAGACTCAGTTCTTACACCTATCAACCCGACAAAATCTTCCACAGGTATACCCACTAATGTTTAATAATATTCAGATTAATCCTGCATCATCCTTGAACATGCTTGGGGTTTCATTTACTCGGGACTTATCTTGGAAAGATCATATTACATCTCTTGTAAAATCTGCTTCCAAGAGATTGGGTGTGCTAAGCCGACTCCGCTCTTTCTTTACCCCTGCACAATTGTTGACTCTATACAGGGGTTTTATCCGCCCCTGTGTGGAGTACAACTCTCATGTGTGGGGAGGCTCCCCACATACAGCTCTTCTCAATAGGGTGGAGTCAAAGGCTTTTCGTCTCATTAACTCTCCTCCTCTTACTGACTCCCTTCAACCTCTGTCTCTTCGCCGCACTGTTGCATCTTTATCTCTTTTCTATCGCTACTTTAATGGTCACTGCTCCTCTGAACTGTCTGCTTGCATTCCTCCACCTCTACGACGGGCGCGTAGCACCCGTCTGGCAGCAAACTCTCATCCCTTTTCTGTCCAACTCTCTAATGCAAGAGTTAACCGTTACTCCCAGTCTTTCATTTATGCAACAGGTCAGCTCTGGAACTGTCTCCCTCTGTCTGTATTTCCTTCTGCCTATGATCTCCAGTCTTTCAAACGTAGTGTGTCCAGGCATCTCAAAATGATCGGATCTTGAATTTGGCTCTCTATTGTATTTTGTTTTTCTCTTGGAGGGAACTGTTACTGCGGGCTCATGGCCTTTGGTTCCTTCTTCCTCGCATTAAAAAAAAAAAAAAAAAAAAAAAACATCTTCACATCCTTTCATCCACACACACATAATCAATCATTGCCTTCCTTTCATTCAGTTCACCACCCACCCTTCTTATCACTCGCCATGTATACCTGTGAATCATTTTATGCCTGAAGAGGGTATTGGCTATCACCAACCCCCTCCCAGCACAAATGTCCACTAACGCACTCCCATTCTCATCTATCTCAGCAGGCACACCCCACTCACCAACTTTTCCATCCACCTTCACATTCCCAACTTTACCATTCATATCACCAATCAAAAACACTCTCTCATTCCTTCCAAACTTTTCCATGCACACTTCTACATTTGTCCAGAACTCTTCTCTCACTCTTCTAGCACGATCTTGCGTTGGCGCATACACACACACAATCGCCCACATTTGTATTCCAACTTTCAACTTTACCCACACAATCCTTGACGTAACTGCAAGATGTAAATACATAGTTATTACAAGACTGTTTTTAGCACGCAGGCAGCTTTGCTTCTGTACAGGCAGGTTGAATGGTGACATTCATTGCTGTACCAACACATGAGGGAAGCACACACACTCATCCACTTTCTTTTCCAGCAATTTCTTTCCACACCTGTTATCCAGCCATAACCAGAAGACCATGCTGGAAAATATATGCTATCAGGTGTGTGTACTGTCACACTTGTTCATTTAGTTTCCATATATTTGGCTATAGTTTTTTCCTTATATTATTGCCACCTTCCCTGTGTTAGTTATCACTTGTAAATTTCTATTTTAGCTTTATATATATATATATATATATATATATATATATATATATATATATATATATATATATATATATATATATATATATATATATTCAGACTGTTTGTTGTTTTCCAAGCTTACTTAAAAACTATTCACTTTCTTGATGTTGCTGTCCTTCACTAAATATTTATCTCATTCTTTCCTTCTTATCACAGGCACTGCTTAACTGCTCCTTCAGCTTTTATATAACCCTTCCACCCAAACCAGTATTCCCTGCCTTTCCTACACCCATCCACCCCATTACAACAACTGTCATTTTGATCAAATTAACTTTTTTTTTTTTTTTACTATATACAGTATACATGGTACAGGCCATTTCTTGAGGCCTACAGCTATTTACAGGTAAAAAGTTCTCGTGGGATAAAGATGCCTCACGATGTTTTTTTTGTGTGTGTGTATGTGTGTGTGTGTGTGTGTGTGTGTGTGTGTGTGTGTGTGTGTGTGTGTGTGTGTGTGTCTCATGAAATAATATACATTGATTTACTAAAAAATTTTGCATCATAGCCAAAACACCTGTGCTCAAAACTGTTTGTTTTAAATCGGTAAATATTTTTGCCATTATCCTGACTACCCAATTCATTTTTATCTGGCAACTTTACCCAACTTTATCTTAACTAAATCAGCTTATATAATTTATTTTGGTGCAAAAACGATTAACATATTTCAATACAGAACTTAAGTGATTGCATTTATTTGTTGGTACCAATGAAAAAATTATGAACTCCAGTTTTTTACCTTTTCTATAACTTAACAGTGAAACGGAACACTAAAGTTGGTGAAAAACACAAACCTAACTAACCATTTACCAACACTGACCTAACTCTGATGCCAGTAAGTTCTGCCGTGTAATATAATATTATATATATAGTCTTCTTATAAGTTATATACTTATTTAGCCTCAAATTTGGGGGGGAAATAGTATTATTGTGACTTTTACAATATTAGCAACCACTGCAGCTGATGCATGAATTAACTACAGTATACACTTGAACTGCATGTGATATACTTCAAGAAGCATCCCATTAAGAATAAAAATGTCATATATTTAATTTCTTTCCAGGACAGTGAAATGGGTGGAAGGACAGGGCGACATGGAGGCGATTTGTTTGTGGTCACCCCTTACGGGATTAAGGCGTCTGGCAATAGCTAGACAGATAGACAGACTTTCCGTTGTCAAGATTGTTACACACGTATTATTCGACTAGACTGAGGTTGAAGCTTATAGGCGTCCCCTGAAATGTGATTCCCACAGCACAGCACTGAGCTGGCTAACACACAGACTCTGATGCTGTTGCCGCTTCAAAAATCTATTGAGAAATTTCACAGGAAAAATTAACTTGAGAGCACAAATTATCATCACAACTCCGAATACTACGACGCCAGCTCAACACACCGGAAGATTTGTTGACTCGTATTCACAACAGAAACCTATAGTTGTATAAAATTTTCTGAACAGCCCTGGATATCTCATTTATTTTGGCCTGCCAAGGAAAATTTTATTCCCAAATTATTCAGTGTTTATAAATGGAAAAACCAGCTATCGTTTTTATGAATATTTAAGTTTGTTACACGACAGGGGGGTGTCTGGTGGCGTTAATCCTCCTGTCACATTCCAGTATAAACAGGTGACGAAGGCATGGCGTAAAAAGCAAATTTATTTATGATACGAAACAAGGGCACGTCACAAGCTCACGTTCGACAATTTTGGCGTTTGGATTTTCTAGTCTCTCTTCTCTTTACTTCCCTCCCCATTTCTCTTCCCATCCCATCCCCTTCCCTCACGATTTCTCATCCCTTCCTTTCCCCTCCCCATCTATATTCCCTTCCCCTCTCCTCCCTATCTCTCTTCCCCTCCCCATCTTTCTTCCGCTCCCCATCTCTCAACCCCCTTTCCCATTTCCATCTCTCTTCCCGTCCCCATCTCTCTTCCCCTCCCCATCTCTCTACCCCTCCCTTCCCCTCTCCATCTCTCTTCCCCTCCCTATCTCTCTACCCCTCCCCTCCCATCCCCATCTCTCCTCCCCTCCCCGTCTTTCTACCCTTCCCTTCCCCTCCCCATCGCTCTTCCCCTCCCCATCGCTCTACCTCTCCCTTCCCATCCCCATCTCTTTACCCCTCCCTTCCCATCCCCATTTCTCTTCCCTTAGCCTCCCCTCATCATCTCTCTTCCCTTTCCCTCTCCATCTCTTCCATTCCCCATATCTCCTCCCCACGCCTTTCTTCCCCATCACTCTTCCCCTCCCTTCCCCTCCCCATCTTCCCTCCCCTCCCTTCCCCTCCCCATCTCCCCTCCCCTCACCTCCCCTTGCCATTTCTCTTCCCCTCCCTTCCCCTCCCCATCTCTCTCCCCCTCCCTCTTCCCGGTTCAGTGACTCCCAAGCGACGGTAACTGAATCCCTGGCATCTAATAGCATTTTTTGAGGCAGCGGAGGGGAGGGGGGAGGGATGGAGAGGGGGTGATGGGGTGGGGTGAGGCAGAGAGGGAGGGGGGGTAGGGAGAGGGCGTGATGGGGTGGGTGAGGCAGCAAGGGAGGGAGGGAGGGAGAGAGGTGGTGGGGTGGGGTGAGGCAGGGATGGAAAGGCGACTGTGGGGAGGAGGATGGAAGGGAGACCAGGAGGAGGGTAGGGTGGAGGGAAGGGGGGAGGTAGAGCGGAGGCAGAGAGAGAGGTAGAATGGGGGCAGGGAGAGAGGTAGAATGGAGGCAGGGAGGGGGGTAGAGTGGAGGCAGGGAAGGAGGTAGAGTGGTGGCAGGGAGGGAGAGAGAGGGGTAGAAAGATTAGAGCTGAGGAAGGGAGGGGGATTAGAGCGGAGACAGGGGAGGTGGATAAAGACGGGGAGGGAGGGAAGGAATAACAGTGGTGTGAACGAGTGGTGAGAGAGGGAGGGAGGGAAAGAGGAACAATGAAGGTAGAAACAACTTGTACATAAGAGGTATACATAGGCCCAAGAGGAACAATGCGTACATAAGAGGTACACATAGGCCTAAGCGGAAGCCTAATGGCCTGTAACAAGGTGATCTAATTAACGTGTGTTTAAAAAAAAGAAAAGAAAAGCAGAGGCTATCCCCCCCCCCTCTACCGCAACTCTCTGGCACAATACCAGGCAGGAAAAATTTAGTCACCATGATTTTCCGAAAGATCAAGGAGTTTTAATTGGAAAAACAGAAGAAAATACTACAATATATTCTACTCTGATCTAAAGACCTGAAGAGAATGGAAGTAGGAGGGAAAACTGAAAGAAAAAAGAATGGAAAGAGGAATGGAACGAGGAAGGAGGGGGAGCAGAAAAAAGGAAGGGGAGGAGAGTGTCAGGAAAGATGATATTATGAAGTAGAAAAGAACTGAGGAGGGAGATGAAGGAAAAGGAGGGAGGGGAGAAAGGCGAGAGATAAAAGAACGTAAGGGGATGAAAGGACTGACAGAGAGAGAAGAGGAAGGTACAACAAGGACTGAGGGAGGGAGGAAACGTGAAAGAGGTAAGGAGAGAGAATAACTGTGGAATCGTTTAAAAAAAGAGTTGGAAGAATAGAAAACAGAATGGGATGGAAGAGCGAATTGTACAACAGTAAAGAGAGAGAGAGAGAGAGAGAGAGAGAGAGAGAGAATGCTGCTGGAAAACGAAAGAAGTCAGCGAAGAAGGCAATTAAAGCAAACTACATGGATGATTATTATGTAATTACTGTATTACTGTTATTTAAATTGGTTTTGCGGGATGTAGAGACACTGAAGAATTATACAGATGGATTTATTAACACAACACATACAACAACATGGGGAAAATACATAAGAAGAAATGAAGGAAAAATAAAGAGGAGATGAGGTGAAGTATTGTTGTCACTTTTTTAGATGATCAACAAGCCTAGTGATGCCGTGGGAGCTGCCAGTGTGAGTAATTTTGGATGATGCTTGGAGAGAGGCTGGAACTAAAGAAGGCGTTATCCTCATGCCGGACAGTGGAATGTTGGAAGGCCGATGATGGACAGTGGGATGTTGGAGGGTAGATGCTGGACAGGGGAATGTTGGAAGGCAGATGCTGGACAGGGGAATGTTGGAAGGTATATGCTGGACAGTGGAATGTTGGAAGGTAGATGCTGGACAGTGGAATGTTGGAAGGTAGATGCTGGACAGTGGAATGTTGGAAGGTAGATGCTGGACAGTGGAATGTTGGAAGGTAGATGCTGGACAGTGGAATGTTGGAAGGTAGATGCTGGACAGTGGAATGTTGGAAGGTATATGCTGGACAGTGGAATGTTGGAAGGTATATGCTGGACAGTGGAATGTTGGAAGGTATATGCTGGACAGTGGAATGTTGGAAGGTATATGCTGGACAGGGGAATGTTGGAAGGTATATGCTGGACAGTGGAATGTTGGAAGGTATATGCTGGACAGTGGAATGTTGGAAGGTAGAATGCTCTCGTTACTGTTCCCATCTGCTCTGGTTCCCGTAGTTTTTTTTTTGTTTTGTTTTGTTTTCCTATTTCTAACCTCCCCCAAGCCACCGCCCCATCACTCATAGTCACGGGGCCGAACAGAGAAATTTAGGAAGTGACAGAGGGCAGGTAAGGTGAGGATGTGAAAGGAATTTGCTGATAATTCCCTGTTCGCAGTGGAACTCGAACCTGCTTCTGTCCTGCCCTCGCAACCAAACCCCGCAAAAAAAAAAAAAAAAAAAAAAAAAAAAAAAAAAAAGATGGTAACCCCTCCCCCCCTGCCCCCGTGGGTGTCGGAAAACATGGGGCCTCGTCTGCTATCCTTGTCTAATCCATCCGAACCTATGGAACACCAAAGAAAACGAACTCTGCATGATCATATTGCTGGGAGACCTGCAAAAATTTATCCTGCACCATCTCAGTTACAAAGCCTTAGTTTTGTCTGGCCAGCCTATTATCAGAACTGCTCTCCTCAGTGGCCCTCAGTAACCACTAAATATCCTTCATGTCGGAGTATTCAGGCACACTACAGTTTTCTCGCACGTACTGTGCTGCTGTAAGGGTTTTCAGTATTTAAATGGTGGTGGTCTGTGGTGGTGGTGGTGGTGGTGGTGGGGGTGCCGTCCGCCAAATCAGCATATATATGAACCCCGCCCTTCACACTCACTCTGCGCTGCCGCGACTCCAATAGACAAGTTTACTCGGTAATTGAAAGGTTGTCACCGTTTCCTGCCTGCGTGGCACACAAATTTCCTGGTACGCTGGAATCTTGTTAGACGCTCCCAACTGAATACTAACGCAAGAATGTTTACCTGAAGTACTGAGTAGGCACTGGTGCAGTACGTAAAAAATATACAGATTTTTTTGGTTAAGCGCTATGGAATAACAAGTGTCAGTTAAATATTTTTCCATCCTGGTAGAAAGACTGTGAGCTACATCTCTTGCAATTAAAAAGACCTTGTTAAAAAAAAAAAAGTTTTGTTGTAAAATATTTTCTCTTTAATCAACATGACGTAACTATGCATTTTGCTTGTCATTTTAATTTCTATTTTTTCTGTGCAGACGGAGCGGACGGGATCTGTTTGTAGTTACTCGCTGACAATTTCCCAAGGGGCCATAGTGGTATGAGATGCAGGAGCTGTCTGAGGGATAAAAATGTGAGTAAAGGCACAGTACAGGGTCTTGTGATGGTGCTGTGGTGCTTTGTGCTGAGGCCCGGTGTACAGGAGGAGAAAGGTGACACAGTGACTTTGATGGTGGAGTGCTGTGGGGAGGTGGGTGTGGGTGTGCTGTTTGGAATAAAGTGGACATAAGGAAGGTGGTGGCGCTGTGATGTGAACGTTATGAACATGGTGTACTGTGAGGAAGAAAGGAATATGGTGTGCTGTGAGGAAAATGAGTGTACTGTGTAGAAGGTGAATGTGCTGTGTTATTTATTAATTTGTTGTTGTTGTTGTTGTTGTGGTCCCAGGCTCATCTAAACGTCAACTCGGTGAACTACAGACTGATACTGTCCTTCTGCTACCCATCATCCTTTCGGGGGATAGGGAGGAAGCTGAGGGCTGTTTTGTATATGTGCTGTACAGACATGTGGTTACCGAGATGGATGTGATGTGCTGTGAAGAGAATGGATGTGATGTGCTGTGAAGAGAATGGATGTGATGTGCTGTGAAGAGAATGGATGTGATGTGCTGTGAAGAGAATGGATGTGATGTGCTGTGAAGAGAATGGATGTGATGTGCTGTGAAGAGAATGGATGTGATGTGCTGTGAAGAGAATGGATGTGATGTGCTGTGAAGAGAATGGATGTGATGTGCTGTGAAGAGAATGGATGTGATGTGCTGTGAAGAGAATGGATGTGATGTGCTGTGAGGAGAATGAATGTTGTATGTTGTGATGTTGGATGTTGTGTGCTGTTAGTGAGAAATAGGAGGTTGCACGTTTTCGAGATGAAGTTGCTGTGTGAAGGAGTGATAAATGAGAGTGGAGAATATCATACGGGAAAACGAAGCTGCTAGTAATGATGGTGTATGTGTGTGAGGTGGTAATGACGATGGTGGTGACAGTGGTGGTGGATTCAGTAAATGTAATAAGTGTTGGTGGTGTAAGTGTGTGAGGTGGTGGTGGTGATGGTGGTGGTAGTGGTGATGGATGTCAAGGATATGTAATAAGTGATTTGAAGGAGGTGATTGCGAGAAAGACGAGGAAGGCAGCAGCTCTGAGGAGGGGGGAGATGAGAGGAGCAATTAGCAGTGAGGCAATACGGGATGTGATGGGGTAACAAAAGATAAAAGTTTTGCAATGGGAAAACCAAAGAGTAATTTGTGGCGATGGGGAGCCGTGGACGACGTTGCTGATATGGGGAACTGAAAACGAGACAGTTCCTAAGATGAAGTTATTGCGACAGGAAAACTTAGGATGACTGTTGTAAAAGGGAGAAAATACGATAAAGTTGCTGCAATTGGAAAAGCGAAAATAAAGTTGCTGGGACTGAAAACTTAAGATGAGGCTGTCCTGAGATAAAACTTCTTGCGGCAGGGAAAAAAAATCTCTGTAATAAAAATCCTTAAGATGAAGCTCTTGGGATGGGTAAATTTATGATAAAATTGTTCCTAAAGATTAATTTATTAGGATGGAAATGGCTAAGATAATGTTGTCGCTGTGGAAATAAATAAAGGTGAAACTGTTGCGAAGCTGAGAAAACGTTGGAGAGAATCGTTTTGATGGAAAAACTCCCAAATGGAGATGTTTTGATGTGAAGGACGAAAAATGGAGTTGTTGTTGTTGCGACGGGTATTGGAAATGTCAGCGAGGGAGAACTGAAATGAAGGTACGCTGACTGGCTCCGAGCACGGCATGTAAAATGGATAAGTTGGGGGATCGGGGGGAAGGAGGTCAGGGTGTCATATCTACAATTTTTTTTTGAGTTTAAGTTGCGCATACGGTTGCCTGGATACCCGTTTTTAATCATTCATAGTCACCATACACTATGGAGGACTTTAATGAAACAAGGTATGGAAAACAAAATATTCTGTGTCGATACTCAGCTGTTACGGCAACATGTATATCGTAAAATTTGTTAGAACATTTATAATTACATTCCCAGGGTTGTATATATAAAGGATCACAACCAGTTATTACGATTAAGAAGTCTCACAAACAGCTATTTTTATTCATTCATTTATTTATTTATATATTCATTTGTTTATTGTTATTCCGTCACTTAAAAATTCGCTATAGTTGAGCTGTCAAGTGTATGTTACTGAGTGAAGACCAACGAACATACAAACAATCTTATACACAGGTTAAGAGTAGGGAAGTTTATAAATATAGGACCAGGTGAGTACGGGGAGAGGGAAGGAGGTCAGGAGGGTAGAAGGAGGGAGGCTGGTGGTGGGGGAGGGTGACGGGGGGGGGCGGGGTGGAGGGAAGGGTAAGGGAGGGAAGTAAGGGAGGTACAGGGAACATGATCAAAAGAAATGGCAGAGGCAGTTGCAGGAACATTATATTATTAGGGGCGAGGCGAGAGGTGTGGGACACGAGGGGACAAGATGGATGGTCGCCAGATAAAAGGTGTTGGTGCGGGAGGGAAGGAGGGAAAGCAAGAGGAGAAAAAGATGGACGGATGGATGGAGGAAGGGAGAGAGGGAGAAAGATACTGTGGTAGAAGAATGGGGAGGGGAAAGGGAGGAATGGTTAGAAAAAGAAATGTGAGAAACAGAAAGAGGAGAAAGAGGCGGGAATAAAAAGGGGTAGATGGTAGACTGAAGGAGAAGGCTGCATACAAAGAGGAAGAAATACATGAGAATATGAAAAAAAAAAATGGTAAGGAATGTGGGAAGATAAATATGAAAGCAGAAAAAAAAACATGAGTGATAGAAAGACAGATGAAAGACGACAGAGGGAAGAGAGGGTAAAAGGGCTGGGAAGAAACGAAGAGAAACAGAAAAATAGGATTTAAAAAAAGATGGGTAGTAGGAGGAAGAACGAGAAATGGAAGAAAGGGAGAGAAAAGTAAAACTGAATGATCAGTGGAGTAAAGAAGCCTGACAAAACTAAAGTAAAAATTAATTTCCGAGCCGGTTAAAAGTATTAATACTAATGTACAAAAAGGTTCTAAAAAATGTTCTGCCCAGTTCCGGGACCCGTCGAATCGCAGTCAGGTTACGCATGGGAAGAAACGATCATTTACCGAAATATTGTACCGCAAATTGGGGACGTTGTTACGTGGGTATAATTATGGTTACCTCAGGCAGCAAGCCAAGGTTACTCTTATATGATTTTACCTGACCCTTCATAAGTATGGGTATAGTTACCTTTAAAAAAACTGAAACACACATCGTACAAAAACACATCACAAAATATCATCAGAACACTTTCCAGTGCCAAATAGGTTGTTCTCTCTGAGGCCGGAAAATATTTCACGGTGATATCGCCAATCGCTCCCTCGCCCCCAGCCACGCTCACCACTTAGACCAGGAGAAAAGGTGGCCGGTTTAGAGACAGATGGGAGGGTCTGTGGCAATGACTCAGGACTAGATGATACTGAGGGAGATGGAGAAATTATTTGGATTTGCAACGATGACATTAAGGAGGCTGTGACCACTGACTCTGGCAAGAAACGACCTGTAATGCCACCAGCTGTGAACAAAGGGGTGCCAGAGGTGGAATGCTGTGGCGAGAGTGTTTACACTTCTGACTCCTCTACAAGTAACATGACATCCTACTGTGAACTGATTACATGGTGATGAACGTCTGCCTCTCATTCTTCTTTTGATAGGTTCACGATAACAGCGTAGCAGAGCTTGGACATCAATTTATGTTGCGCCACTCCTTGGCGGGATTAGGTTTCGCTCTTCGAAGAGCTCTGATCATTTGTTAGTACTTGTCATTGCTTCTCTATTGACACTTGCACTCGGATTGGTGTCAGGATGGGGCTCCTTCTCTCCCTCTTCCAGCACATCAAATCGCTGGTATTCAAGGCTGATTAGGTCCTCGTTGCACAACTCCTCTGACTAGCTGTTCAAGGGTCTGTCCAATCTCTTCAAAGCCAACATCCCTTGAGATCCGAATTATTGACGCTAAATCCGATAAAGCTGCACATACACATTGGCCACAGCTTTAGGCACATAATGTTCATTGTCTCCTGCTTCACCTCCATCGACACAGCACTGATGACGACCACAGTCATTCTGATGTAGTACTCACGCCAGAACTCTCTTATGTTTCTCTCAGTAGCTTCCTCATAACGCGTCGTAGATAATATGCCATGAAGGTAGAAATAACACCCTGATACACTGGCAATGTGGTATTGAGCGGGAGAAACCTCACCACAGTGTCGGGTCATTCATCTGTGGCAGAAGGAGTGAAAGTGTTTTAACCACAACCAACAAACCCCCATTGTCTAGGTACTGCTTCCACACAAACTCCTTCAGCCCATGGGACAGAAGATGAACATGGTAGTTCTGGCTCAGTCGTGTCGTCAACCAAGCCTTCGGGTTGGAGCTCAGGATCACGTCCATTTGTTCCAGAAAGTGCTTATGCGTTTTCTGAATACAGTAATAAACCAACATCAGTTTTAACTTCTTCATCCTTGGCATTTGCACCCAGCTTCAAGGTGTGTCGGTCCTTCGCTGCCTTGAAGCCCAATGCTGATCTTTCCTCTCAAGAGATCAAGGTCTTGGAAGGCATTTTCTTCCAAAAAAAATCCCCTATCTCGTCAAAGTTCAGGACCTGTTTGGGAGAGGATCCCATCTTTACCACCGCCTACCGGAGAGTCTCAGGGAAGTTGCTGAGCACCAATCACGTCAGCAGTTGCTGCCTCTCCACTAAGTACAAATTTACATGTTGGCTTGATGTTTAAACCACTCGAACCGACCAGACCTATCCTTAATTCCATACCGGCAGCTACGGAGCTCTTACTTCTTGTTCCTTCCCACGTCTTCACGTCATCAAGCAACGTCATACCCTTTCCATTATCATGGCTCTGGACAGAGGAAGTGAAGGCTGTCATGTCCTCTCTTCACACCTTTAACAATCTCTAAGTCTTCTTCATAATTGGGTCACGCTTTTTCGCGATCTGAGTGGCACTTGATGCAAGACATTCTTAGTCGCTTGCTTGATCTCTTGAGAGATGTTAAACACTGTTGGCAGTCGACTGGACAAGCTGCAGCATACGAACTATGTAAATGACTCTCTCGCCTGCATCCCGCCGGTTAACGATGACAAGTTTCATTTCCATAGTTAAGTAGGAGCGTTAAAAATTTGCGTTTCTCCGACTCGGGAGTTTCCCTAGCGCATTTGATGCCAGATGTTATAGCAGATTAGCAGGCCCGTAATTTTCAACACATTTTGTTCGGGGGGGGGGGGGCTAGACAAAATGTATATGCCTCAGTACTACAAACTTAAGATTTAACCGAAAAGCTTAAGTTTGCAGACCATCCGATGGTTTTCAGTTTGATTCTCTCTAAAAGTTGATGCTTAATGAGGCATGAATGTTTAGTGATGGGGTTGGGTGTTTAGATAAAAGGTTTCACTTTCTGGCAATCTGAATTTTCAGCTCAGACAGTGACTAAGTTTAATAATCTGGCCAATTTACATATTGGTTGCAGTATGCTGCAGAAGTTTGTGAATATTATTGGAAGCCTGCATGTGGGTGCTTTTTGTAAGATGGTGGTGGGTGGTTCTTTGAGTGATCCATTTCGAGTTAGGTCGGGAGTGATTCAAGGAGGGGTTCTTTCGCCATTGTTGTTTGTTTTGGTTATGGATTATGTTATGAAGGGGGTTGTAGGGAGAACAGGTGCAGGAATTGACTGGAAGAAGAATGGGAGGCTGGTGGATTTGGACTGTGCTGGTGATATTGTGCTGATTTGCGGAAGTGTTTGCGAGATGCAGAGGGTGCTTGATTGTTTGGTGGAGGAAGGAGAAAAAGTGGGATTGGTAATAGATTGTGGAAAGACTGAAATTGTTGATATGAGCGTGGAGAACCGGGTCGATTGGGAATGATGTGGTGGAGAATGTAGAAAACTTTAGATATCTGGGAACGATTGTATCATCTAGTGGATCACTGAACGGTGAAATTGGGGGGAGGATTGGCCAGGCTTGGCCAGCTGTTGGAATGTTGAAGTCTGTTTGGAATAATAGTGTGCTTTCGGTACATGCTAGGGTGAAGATTTGCAAGTCCATGGTTGGACCAGTTTTGGTTTGCGGGCGTGAGTCGTGGTACAGTGCAGTTACAACAGATCAGAGAGTATTGGGATTTGAGAGTTGGGTACTGAGAGGGATTCTTGGGGTGGAGTGGCTGGACAGAGTTGCAAATGCGAGAGTGGGGGATGTTGCGAGAGTGGAACCAATTGGTGAGTGTGTGAGGCTGTCTCGCTGGAGGTGGCTGGGGCACATACAGTATACGGAGGGGAGGGTAGTTTGGTGCAGGATGTGCCGGAGTGGACTGCTAGAGGAGGAAGGTAGGGGTGGGCCGGGGGAGGCTTGGTTGGGGACAGTGAAAAAAGAAGCAGGAGAGGAATGTTGGTGGGACCTGAAGGAGATGGCAAGAGACAAATATTGGTGGAGAGAGTTCATTGAGGCCCTATGCATCCCGTGGGGTGCCACAGGAAATGATTGATTGATTGACTGATGCTGCACTTTTATCACGATTGTACCTACATACCTGCGGTAAGATTCAGGTAGAAGTATACCGCCCTGTCTTTATTCTTTTGGATATGATAAAATAATCAAAATCTAAGTACTATTATGATTTAGTTTATGATAATTTGGATCAAATTTAGAAATATTCGATCAAACGCGTAGAATTGTTTGAGTTTTCAACAAAACCTCTCGAATTTTTTTTTTCCTTCTAATTTTCAAGTTCAGCCATATAAGCCCAACGTTGTTTTCTTTCATATTAAAGGTCACTCATCTTCCATAACATAACAGGTATTTGTCACACACACACACACACACACACACACACACACACACACACACACACACACACACACACATCAAAATTATAATTTTCTCTTTCACTATGCAACTCGAAAACTACTGAATATAATTTTCAATCATAATTAATCGGCTGTGCTGTGTCAGTCACCACCGTAGGAAATGGAAGTTGACATAAAAATCGTTGTCATCGCCTACATTTAATCCATAAATTATTCACTGTATACATATCATACACATCCTTGTATTCACATAAATAACTAAATGATATTTTTTGTGCACCACGAGTAAGGTACAGTTATGCTTCGGAAACGACCCTCGGCCGGCTTCCCAGTGTTAGTGTGTACTGCGTGACCCGTCACTCCCGAGCTCCGAAAATGCAGATTACTCATGCCACACAACGCTCCAGTTCTTTAACTATTAAAATCGAGATTATTGAATATAACTTTTAATCATAATTAACCAGTGGTTTTATGCCACAGAGCCATCACCTTTAGCAACAGAAGTTGACATAATGGTCGCGGTCAGCTCCTAAATTTAATCCATGTCACTCACATTAAACATGTCAGATGTCGAAAAACAATGTCTTGCACTCACATATATAAATGAACGACGGTTATACACCACAACTATTGCACAGTCACTATACCACGACGACCGAATGCCAGCTCCCCTACCTTTGGGTGTGTGGCGTTACCCGTATCTTAAACTTACATTACCGGTACTTCACTCATATTTTTCACTTAGGAGTAATGAAACAATGGTTTTCAATCACTTTCATTGTGCCTCCATATAAACCTCGCATAATTAAGGCAAAGTTTTGATACTGGACAGCACCTAGTCTGGCGATTTCCCGTGGCGCCGTCATCCCGGCATGCAGTCGCTCACCAGCGAGGTAGATCGCAACAGCTGCAGGGAGGAGTGATGGTGTAGGATAGCAGGGAGGAGTGGTGGTGTAGGATAGCAGGGAGGAGTGGTGGTGTAGGATAGCAGGGAGGAGTGATGGTGTAGGATAGCAGGGAGAGTGATGGTGTAGGATAGCAGGGAGAGTGATGGTGTAGGATAGCAGGGAGAGTGATGACCTAGGAATGCAATATACACGCGTGATCAACAAAACGGTAGCAGGGAAGAGTGATGGCGTAGGACAGCAATATACGCATGCAGTCGATAAACATGAGCGAACAAGAGCCAAAGGGCAACAGGATCGTATGGAACTGGCGGGTTTGTTAGGTGAAAAAGTGGCCATGAATGAAAGATGATGGTCAGAGGAACAGCACTGTGTTCAATGGGATCTGTGCAGTTTAATGTTTCGCTGCCACGACGATCGTTAAGCCGTGAACTGACCGGTTGTTTACCAGAAAAAGAGTGTTAAAAGATGAAGACTGTTCATCATATGCCGGGAGATCAAATACGAGGGGATGCCCATATCATCTGCCTACAGCACCTCAGGTTGACTAAATCTAATATGGCTGTCATCAGAATTAAATTATTTCATAATTTTTGAACTACAAAACAAAGATTAAAAACTAACTTTTTTTTTTTTTTTTTTTTAAGGTGAAGAATCTGTTGAACATTTTTTTTTTAAGATGAATATGTTGGCGGTATATTTCTTATGATATAAGGTCATCATCACCTATAAAGGTCAAGGTCAAATTTGACTTGAACTAGCTAAAATAATCCTAAATGTGAGTCAGCTTTGTCAACTATCGCATCATTGTGTAAGATAATAATTTGCCAGACCAAAGTATGATATAAAACTTTGTATTGTAGGACTATGTCTGCAGCTTATGTCGAGGTCTAGGTCAAATGCAACCATAATCTGAAATGATAACTTCATAACTTCTGAGTAGAGACTTTCATTTTCTTTATGTACATAAATTCACACTTGGGCTCATTTCCCCAAAGGCTTCATTCTGCCAGCCATGGACCTGTTATCCCACGTGGACCTATTCAACCATGGATTTGCTAACCGATGGACCAATTTTCCCCCACCCCCACCCCCACCCCTCACCAGCCAACCAACTCACATACCCACTCACACACCCTGTGTAATCTAGCAGTAATAGGACAATGACTCACCAAGTTCAGAGAGAGAGAGGGAGTTGTGGGGGGGGGGAGTAGGAATAGCAGCCTTGATAGTATACGGTGGATACCACCACCGGATTCCTTGTCCCAAAAATAGAAGCACAGCAAACTGTGCAGTCCCATTCCACAGCAGGAGACCCCTGACAACTGACCGCTCCCTCCCCCCCCCTCCCATCCTACCCGTGTAGGGCAACCCATGGAGGTCC
Source organism: Coenobita brevimanus (assembly GCF_032717465.1). Taxonomy (NCBI): domain Eukaryota; kingdom Metazoa; phylum Arthropoda; class Malacostraca; order Decapoda; family Coenobitidae; genus Coenobita; species Coenobita brevimanus. Next base: position 30,353,387 of record NC_137050.1, read on the forward strand.
CAGAATGCCTATAATCTTGTTGTGCTCCTTGCCAAAAATAACTACTCGTATGGCCATGCATACCAGTATTGCCTGGGACCCCTGGAGGCTGAATTCCCCGCAAGAGGCAGTCTTCAAGGCTGATATGGGTGGACGTCTGCCACTGTGCAAAATTTCGTGTTTCTAGGGAAAGAAATGGCATCCCTCCCCACCAGGGGCCGCCCCTTCATGAGGGGCGGAAGAGTCCTTCCGTGCCTAAAATATACTTTGGCCAGCGGTCTACCACTGCAAAGTTTCGTGTTCCTAGGTAAAAAACTGACCGTGCATACCAGGGCTATCTGGGACACCCCGAAAGCCTGGTCCTGGCAGACGTCTACTACCAGTATGCAAAATTTCGTTTTCACTGACGCTCACGGACTCTCACGGTCGCCAGAAAACGCGTTCTGTTACAGTAGAACCACTTCTTCCTGCCACATCCAGGGCCACTACAGGTTACAAGAAATACAAACGACTTCTTGGGGCCCATCTGTCTCTAGAGGACTCCTCAAATAAAATAATGATAAAAATAATAACAATAACAGTAGCAGTTGTTGTAGAAGTAGTAGTAGTACTAGTTGTAGCAGTAGTCATAGTGGTAGTAGTAGTAGTAATAGTAGTAGTAGTAGTAGTAGTAGTATTTATTTAAATATATGTATATATATATATATATATATATATATATATATATATATATATATATATATATATATATATATATATATATATATATTCAGAAAAAAAAAGCAAGAAAACATTGACGGCTTGCCGTGACATCATTACCTGGTGCCATATCATTTTTTTACAGTATAATCAACCGTCCATGCAATGATGTAAATAGCGAAAAACCTATATTTTCATTTACAAGAGAAATTTTTTACTGGTTTGGGGGTTTCGGATTTTATTTTTTATTTGTTGTTGAAATATTATTATGCTAGTCATAACAAGATATACAGAGTATAGATCCTTGTACTTGCAGGATTGTGAACCTTGTTTTCCAGTACACATATTTCTACCTTAATAATTTGTTCGTTTAATGTAATAAAAGAAAACTTTGGTATTAGTTCATCTACTCGTTCCTATACATTGTAATGTATTAGTTCTATTAAGAGTGATGATTTTAATAACGTTAATATTATTGTAATGCCTACGTGAATTTATTTGTCATTAGTTAAATGGAGGTGGGGTGGGCTACGTTAGCTGGGCCTCCAAATATCTCACTTAGAGCCCCAGGAAGGCTAGAACTGGCACTGGTTCCATCCTAGAGATATACCGTGCCTCACCCTCTATTTGGAGTGGGGAAAATAGCCATGACTTATTCTTCCGTGACTTATAGTTTAAATGTTATGAAATAGGATAGTTCCAGCGGCAGCCATATTAGATTTAACCAGTCCAAGGTGCTGTTGGAGGAAAAAAAAAAGAAGCGGTATCAAAAATTGTTTAATACATTGCAGTCTTGTTTTTCACCAATATTGGAGCTTGTAAGCGGATCGGGAACGTATACCAGGTTTATTAACTGAACTGGATGGCGAGGGACAGAGAAACAGAGCAGCCGGGGGAAAAGAGGAAGAGAATTAGGAGAAAAAGATGGCGGAAGAAGGGAAAAAGAAGAGAGAAGGAAAATTATCGACCGGGAGTAAGGAGGAAAACAGATGTAGTAGGAGAGATGGACGGAAAAGAGGAGAGAAGAGAACTGATGGATTGAAGGAAGGAGTCTGTAGCAATAGGAAAGAGGGAGGAGCAAGAGAAAAGGAAAAAGAATGGATGGGAGGAGGAAGACAGGAAAGGAAGCAGAAGAAAAGCATGAATGGCTGGAATAAGAAAGATACTGTAGTGAGAAGGTAGGAGGGAAGGGAAAACAAAAAAGGACGTATGGAAGGACGAGAAGGCAAGGAGACAAGGAAAAATGATGGCCGGTAGGGAGAAAGATAGAAAAAAAAAAAGGGGGGAATGAAAAGGATGGATGGTAAGAGGAAGAAGGATATTGTAACGAGGAGGAAGGAGGGAAGAGATAAAGGAGAGACTACATAGGGAAGGAAGAAGGAGAGAGAAAGAGGAGAAAAGAAGTAACGGAAGGGTAGGAAGAGGAGGAGGAGGAGGAGGAGGAGGAGGAGGAAAAGGCGTCTGCATCGGGAAGGAAGGAGGGAAAGGAGGAAACGCAGCAGAGAGGAAACAAACTGAATACTTATGAGAACGAGGGCGGAGGAGGCGAGATAAGAGGAAACTAGAAACACTACTTCATCTAACCAACTTTCACACAACTTTCACGATAAAACACTGAGCCAGAAATTATGGTGCGGTATCATACACGAAAGAAAGAAATATGATCAATGGTAGGAATAAGGTGATAGGCGCGAGAAAGAAAAACGAGAAGAGAGGAAGGAGAATGATGTATGGACAGAGGAAGGAGAGTAGGGAAAGAGGAGGAAATGATGGATAGTAGGAGGGGGAAGGAGACCAAAGCGGAAGGAAAACGAAATTGAGAAAAGAATGGATGGGAATAGAAGGAGTAAGAGCACAAGCAGCGCAGGAAAAAGAATAACGTACCGGAAAAGATGGAGGGAAGAGAGAGAGAGGCACGGAAGAAGGAGGTGCTTGAATGGCAAAGAGAGGAGGGAAGAGAAAACACAGCTGAAAGAGACCGGGGAAAACAAGGTTGAGTGTTTATCAGACCGGAGGTGCCGAGATACGAGAAATTTGAAGGTTCGATTCCTCCAGCTAATTTTCACACACCCTTACCTGATATATCGCAGGCTGAAATCTGAATCCTACCAGATAAAACACTGAACAAGAAGAAGCACGCACAGAGTAAAAAACCCGCTCCATAAAGCTGGGCTAAAGGCTCGTTCACACAGTCAGCGGGCTTTAGGACTTTCATAACAATAATAGAAAATAACCGTATAGACGTAATGAGTTGAAGCAGCTTTCCCGTTTCTGATCTATTGTGTTGTCTTTAGAGTTGATCTTCACATTGTGTCGAAGCTGATTTGCAGCGTGATCGCTGATCCTGAGGAAGGATCTTAAGACCGAACTTTTGACCCTACCCTCTGCCCTTGACGTTGGACTGCATGTTCACACAGTCAGATCCATTCATTCTTACCTGATCCTTAACCCTTGCACCTTGTTTTACTGAGATCAGATCAAAATGTTTGAATTGACCTTACCCTATGACCTTGGCCTTTGAACTCTCATTCAGAAAATAAAATTATTTTATCCTCGCTAAACATTAATCTCTCTCTCTCTCTCTCTCTCTCTCTCTCTCTCTCTCTCTCTCTCTCTCTCTCTCTAATAATAAAAGGCTGAACTGATGACCTTGACCTGTGACCTATATTTCTGAGTGAGACTCAAGAGTAAATAGCATTACCCTTTCCCATCCCTCAACCCTTCTACTAACTTTGATCAGAATCGGATCAGAACTCAGTCAGCTGACCTTGTCCTTGACCTGTTACCCATGACCAATCTCAGCCCAAAAATTAATCACCTGTTCCTTCGAAGGTCCTCGGTCATTATGCCAAATTTGGTGCAATTTCATCCTTTTTTTTTTTTTTTTTTTTTCCCCTCTTGCTGGTGGCGCAGTTGATGGACCACTCCACTCCCAATCCAAGTGACCCGAGTTCGAGGACCACTCAGGTCGCGTTGCTTGCGTGGGTGAGATGAGCTTTCACCTGCCAAGTGCTGTTCAAGGTGCGCTGTGGTGGACGACCTGCAAGGATTCGAAACTCAGCGGGGTAAAGATTGGGTCTGGCCCCTTGTGCCTACGCTTCACTCCTGCCTCGGTAATACTTGATGGTGTGTCGGCGCTCCTCAGGAGTAGCCAGGGTCAGCCTGTTGACCCTCTTAGGTTAGTATACTAGATTACGGACCTGTGTATTTTCAACGACTGGCTGCGATGACTAAATAAACCGATAATTATTACAGTATTACTATATTATTATTATTATTATTACAACTATTATTATTATTATTATTATTATTATTATTATTATTGTTATTATTATTATCGTTATTATTATTGTTATCATTATTATTATCATTATTATTTTTACAAACCGGACCAAACATGCAACCTCCTCGCGCTGCACACGAAAGATGTATTCAGAAATCAGAACTTTACCATATAAACCATTGAGCCGGCAATTATAAGTTTACCATATAAAACGCTGATCCAGAAATAGAACCTTGATGAAACAACACTAAGCAAGAAATACATTAATGGTAAGACTAAGCAAAAAGACAGCCAAGGCGGGTTTTTGCAATGTTAAAAGTCAGGATATTTGGATTAACTTGATAACGCATGTTTACTATTGGGTTGATGTACGTTTTCCCGAGCACTGAAACGCAAAGCGAAATTCAGTTTTGATTAAGGTTAGTCAGGATGAGTCAATGTTGCTCCCGAGGTATTGAGATTGACTTGATAATGTCTTCTCTATATTGTTGGCTTCCTAAATGAAAGACGATTATCGCCTCCTGTAATGAAGTAAAACAGTTCCGTGGATATATGCTTAATGGATGGCAAAGTTAACACGGCATGATATGATGAAGTGGAACATACAAAATCAGCTAATATCTTGTTCTGGTGGCTCTCTTCATAATCAATACTGTTGTCAAACTTGTTCAAAATTGACATAATTCTAGCCCAGACCTACTTTTATTATTGTTTTCCTACTTTTCATATTTACATGAGAGTATGAAAAGGGAGAGAGGATTGGAGAAGAAAGATGTTTTAGCGAGAAGGAAGAAGGGAAAAGAAAGAGGATAAAAACTGGGTGGTACCGTACGAGGAGGGAGAGAAGAGAGAGAGAGTATACATGGATGGATAGTGGGAGGATGGAGCCGGAAGCAGAAATAAGGAAAAAGAACAAGGAAAGAAAAGGACAAGGGAAATGAATGAATGGGAGGAGGAAGAGAGATATTGTGGGGAAAAGAAAGGTTGGAAGAAAAACGTGGACGGTAAGAGGAAGGAGGTAAGAGAGAGAGAGAGAGAGAGAGAGAGAGAGAGAGAGAGAGAGAGAAGCCAGGTGGAGACCCTACTGGAGATGAAGGAGGGATGAGAGAAAATGCGGCTGGAAAAGACTGAGAAAAGAAGTTGAGTGTTTATCAGGGCGAAAGCGGAGGAGGCGAGATGAGGGAGTGTGGAAAAGGACAGATCCATCAAGCCAACCCTTACACAGCCTTACCTGATGAAAGGAAAAAGGTGATGGTGGGGCAGACGCTCTGGGATATTCATTTGCCGTGTTCATCTACGTCATTTAAGCCTATGAACCTGTGACGGGTTATTCATCCACGGTTCTGGGATACAAGGCCGCTGCATCATCCAAGTTATCGCATTTACCTGCCCTAAGTGTTACTCTAGGTACTAATTTTATCTACCAACCTGAATCTAGTGGCGCTAGCTGCCGCATAAGGATTCGAACCCTTACTTTAACAGCCCAGCACTCGGCCATCGCAGAGGTAATAGATAAAACACTATCAGAGGTACAAACCTTTGTGATAAAAAAGAAAGTCAATGATCGGAACTTCTAAACAGGAAACTAATAATTGTAACTACATATATATGCACGAGAATGTTCCATGTGACTCGATTCATTCTCGTAGATCTGTGTAGTGTTGAGAGGAGCTTAATGATAACAGAATTCCAATCGTTTATAGAACCTTAATTTCATATCCATATATTGTACATAAGCTGAAGAAAATTGTCTGCAGGTAGCAATAATATAACTTGAAAGGACGTCATCGTACTGAGAGGGCTAAAGTTTACTGAAAACGACTCATACAACTATACTGTTGAATTCAAGAATATGATGAAAATACATGAGGGCTGATGAATACAAACCGGTGCCTTACAGCTGGCCTAAGGACCGAACATTCGATTTTGATGTGTGACCTTGACCTTTAACAGAATTTCCGCAAACTCAGTTACTTCATCTTTGCCTAGCCTTCAGCCCTTCCACCAAGTTTGCTCCAAATCGGATCTAACCGAGTTGAATTTGCCCTGCGATCCTAACCTTCGATCGGCTGCTCTCTAAACTGAATCTATTCAACCCTATCTGATCCTCAACCCTTCCAACGCGTTTGGTTCAAACTGATTCAGACTTATTTGAGTTCTAGGGCTGAATTTCTTTACGCTGACCTTCAGCTAATTAGTTCATCTTTGCCTCACCCTCCATATTTCTATCATATCTGGCGTTAAACGGAAAAAACTGTTTAAGATCTCCTTGTCATGTGACCTTGACCTTTGACTTATCGCTCTCAGAAACTTCCTTGGCTGACCCTAAGTATCTTCATCAAGCGTGGTTAAAATCAGACCAAAAATATTTAATTAGCTGCATTCACACACACACACACACACACACACACACACACACACACACACACACACACACACACAGCAAAAGATTACACCCACTGCACTATTGCGCACATGGGTGTAAATAATCATGTGCGATAAAATTATGTTCGATGATAAGAGAAACGTTTGAGAGTGAGTGAGAGTGATGAAACTTTGAGAGTGAGTGATGAAACGTTTGAGAGTGAAAGTGTGAGTGATGAAACGTTTGAGAGTGAGTGAGGGTGATGAAATTTTTAAGAGTGAGTATGAAACATTGAGAGTAAAAATGACGAAGATTTGAGTGAGTGAGAGTGATGAAACGTTTGAGAGGAAATGCGTGATGAAACGTTTGCGAGAGTGACGTAACATTTGAGAAGGAGAGAGGGAGTGATGAAACGTTTGAGAGGGAGTGAATGAGTGATGAAACGTTAGATTGAGTGAGTGAGTGATGAAACGTTTGAGAGTGAGTGAATGAGTGATGAAACGTTAGATTGAGTGAGTGAGTGATGAAACGTTTGAGAGTGAGTGAATGAGTGATGAAACGTTAGATTGAGTGAGTGAGTGATGAAACGTTTGAGAGTGACTGAGAGTGATGAAACTTTTAAGAGTGAGTCAGTGAGTGATGAAGATTTGAAAGTGAGTGAGAGTGATGAAACGTTTCAGATCAAGTAATTGATGAAACGTTTGAGAGGACATGAGTGATGAAACGCTTGAGAGGGAGTGAGAGAGTGATGTAACGTTCGATCAGCATATAAACAGAGTCATTATATCCCCCGGGAGCCATCAAAGGCGCCTCTACCTGTAATATGTTAGGCTCCTCTCTCTCTCTCTCTCTCTCTCTCTCTATTCATTTCACTCCGTCTCTCATCCTTTCCACAACCTCTCTCACTTCTTTCTAATTTCGTGTCTTTTCTCCCTCACTGTTTCTTTCATCTTTCTCACTCCAGCTTTCTCTTCTTCACACTGTCTCTCCACTTTTTCTCTTCTTCGCTTGCCTCCCTCTAAACCATCTCTCTTCATTCTTGCTTCACATCTCTCTCATTCTGTCTCTTGCCTTCCTTCACACTGTTCCTCACTGTCTCTTGCTCACTCTGTCTCTTTTCTTTCTTCACACTATTCCCAGACATTTCTCGTTTCTTCTCTTTATCTGTCTCCTTTCACTTTCTCCCTCTACATGTCTCGCTTCTCGTATCAATCTCATTCCATCTCCCTCAGTACCTCTTTCTCACCCCATATCCTCTTCTCCTCCCTCCCGCCCCCCCCCCCCGTGTGTGTGTGTGTGTGTGTGTGTGTGTGTGTTTCCAGTCCATACTACCAAAATACAACTTCCCCAGTGCTTCCGTTATTCCTTTATTCTTTAATTACATTATTCTCCCTTCCTATTTTCCCATTTTTACCCTCCACCTAACAAAGTCAGAGGGGGGTATTGTTATCCCTGGGATCAACAGCAATAGGTGGCATAGAGATTTCGTTTCCTGGCCAGCACTCAGAATGTGTTCACTATAGAGTCATGAAATTTCACAGGCATGTGTCTGATAATGAACTGGTGCCTTTTGATAAGTAGAGTGCTGTGTCTTAAGTAGTTTATTATTTTTTTTTTAATAATGGAAAAGTAAAAAGAATAAGAGATTTCAATGCAACCTGCGCAAGGAACCTGAAGGGCCCAATGCATTTTCCTATTGAAACTTTGCAACTCTTACACCTAGGAGGCAGAAATTGTACATGATAAATGAGTATATGAACGTCTTATTATGTATGAAGTTTCATGACTGTACCTTTTATGTAATCATAAAACATGGCTCCCCCCCCCCCCAAAAAAAAAAAAAGCACGTCATAATTCCATCAAGTCTGCTCATACTTTCATTAATTATCATGGATAAACTACTGGTAATTTTAGTGTTAATGTCTCTTTGTTATACCGGGGGGGGGGGTGAGGGCCGTTATGTGCTTGGTTAGGTGTGCAGGGAGGTGGGTGGCATGTGCTTGGTCAGATGGAGGGTTGCAACAGCGTAACGTTGCCTATGTTCTTATGTACGTTTTTCGCTTCGTATCCGGTCGCTTTCATTGCTCTTATTAGACTCTTTCGCCGTTTATTCCATTGTTCGTTTTTCCTTCCTTTTTTCTCCCTCTCTCTTCCCTCTCCTCTTCTCTGATTTTATTCTCCTTCCATTCCTAATCTTTTGTTCTCTCTTGCCTTCTCTCTTCCCGTCCCTTTCCTCCCCTCCTCCCTTTCCTTTACTTCCCCTTCATTTCCCCTCAGCCACCTCCCCTCCGTTCGTTTAACATTTATAATCTGATTTCTCCCTCTTTTTTTCCGACATTTTCCGCACACTTGATTTTCATCCCTTCATCGCTCCTTTTGTAGTTGTAATAATAGTATTAGAAGTAGTATAGTTGTAGTAGTAGTAGCAGAAGTAGTAGTACCAGAAGTAGTAGTAGTAGTAGTAGTAGCTGGAGTTTTGTTAATAAAAGACAAAATAGCAGTACAACTTGTTTGATTTTTAATTTACTGTAAGAATAAACCAATTTCCAAGATACATAGATGACATTATTGTTGTTCTCCATGTGACAGTTATAAATGCAAACACACACACACACACACACACACACACACACACACACACACACACACACACACACACACACACACACACACACACACTAAGTACACAGAAACACGTATGACTTCATAGTAATGACCTAGACAGAATGTTTAGTTGGCAAGAATATGAACGTAGAATTGCTTACATTTTTACCCTGCACCTGACGAAGTCGGAGAAGGATATTGTTATCACTAGGATCAACAATAGGTGGCGTAGAGATTTTGTTTCCGGGCCAGAACTCAGAAAGTATTCACTATTAAGTCATGAAATTTCATAGTTATGTGTCTCATTGTGAACTGGTGCCTTTCGATAGGTAGAATACTGTCTTAAGAAGTTTTTTTTTTTTTTTTATGGTGAAAATTTAAAAAAAAATAATGATAATAGTTTTCTCAGAGATTTCAGTGCGACCTACACAAGAAATCTGAAGGGCCCAGTGCATTTTTACCCTGCATCTGATAACGTCAGAAGAGGGTATTATCATCACTGGGATCAACAACAACAGATGGCGAAGAGATTTCTTTTCCGGGCCAGAACTCAGAAAGTATTCACCAATGAGTCATGAAATTTCACATAGTTAGGTGTCTTATAGTGAACTGATGCCTTTCGATAGGCAGAATGCTGTGTCTTAAGTAGTTTTTTTAAAGTAATGGAAATTTCAATGTGACCTGCGCGCAAGAAATCTGAAGGGCCCAATGCATTTTTCTATTAAAACTTTAACTATTACAGCGAGGAGGCAGGTATTGTACAGGATAATTGATTATATGAATATCTGATTATGTAAGAATTTTCATGACTGCCTATTATGTAACCATAAAAATAATGGCTGCCTAAATGAAAAAAGCACGATTCATAAATCTGCTCATAATTTAATTATTACAAAGAGGCGTTGTGGTAGGTGGGGGCGCTCACCATCCACTCACTCCATGTTGTGCTGCTGTCGGGTGTCTGCCCTTTCCTCTCCTCCATCCTTCTTTCCTTCCATCCTCTTCTTTCTTCCATTCCTTCATTCTTTCCTTGTCCCTCTGCTTACAGATAACTTTACACTCCCTCTTCTGTCTTTCTTTCCTTCAATCTTTCCTCTTCCTTCTGCCTGTGGGTAACTCTACACTGAGTGACAAGCCAAATGGTTTCCTGTACACTAGGAAACCATTCCTATGCTGGGTGGTAACCATATAACCAAATTTTGGCGCCTGGTGGTTTAGTGGGCAATTATTGTGCTCCAATGGAATTGAGCCGGTGAAGGTTTATATCCATGGGATGGTTGGGGTTGATTGCTCATGTAATGCCACTCAAGGATGAGTAAGACTGGTTACTCTCATATTAAATGTCAGGACCAACTGCCTAGCCCCGGGCTCCTGTGCTCCTCATGGGGCAACGTAGGATTGGATGATGGATGGATGGATGGATAAACAAAAGATATTCATAAGCTTTAATGTCTCTGTGTTATACAAACGGGGGATGGGGAGGGCTGTTATCACTTGAGTAGGTGTGCAGGGGGGTGGGGGGTATGTGCTTGGTGAGATGGAGAGTTCTAAAAGCGTAACGTTACCTATGTTTTTTTCCCTCTCCAAAGTAAAATAGAAAAAAGAAAATTATGAGTGGTAGAGGAATAAACGTCTAGTAATCCCCCGCCCAGCTACCCTGGCAGCCTGTTGGGTAAAAATACGTAACCGACAATTAAATGAACGTACAGCTGCTTCCATAATCCTTGTTCAGCCTTCTATTGCTTCTCTCATCCTCCCTGCAGTTTCATTTCTTTTGTTGTTTTCATTTTTGTTTTATTCATGTCGATACCAGACGATTTCCTTTAGATTAGGAGAGCGCCCTGGCAATGAAGAATATACTAAGATTGTCCCTAACCCCTGCGATTCGTTAAATATCTCCTGAGCTAAATAAAATCGTGTGAATCACGTGGAGAGGGAGAAAACACAGTGCAAATGACTTCATCGCGATAAGGAGTACATTGATGAAGTAAGTGTACGAATCCGAGGGCAGACTACGATATTAAATAGCACGGGCCCTCACTGAATGATTAGGATAGTGAAGACGGCATATGTGAGTGAGCATGAAGGTAAAAGGAATTGCGACAGACCAGGTATAAGACGGATAGATATAAGGATGTGATTGGTTGATAAAGCACGCAATGAATACGTAAAAGAACTGATCAAAGCGGATGGATTCAGTATGTAAAAAGATACACTTGACAAGGACTGCACCCTCCTTTTACTTTGATATTAACCGGAATGGCTTCTCCACACACGTGTCGCAAATTGACATAACGAAATTGAAGCTACCTGTGGAGAGTTTACCTTACGTGATAGAAGCGAGAAGATTTCAGTTATGAGCGAATGGATGTAAGGTATAGCCTGTTTCAGATGGCTCTCTGTTTATAGTTCTTCCTTCCTCTATTTTTTTTTTTTCTTATAAGTCCCTCCGATTCCACTCAGATTGGAAATTTCTGAGATTAGTGCTGATAATGATACTGAATGACGCGTCCTCAGCGCATATGATGATGCTTCCTTGTAGTTTATAAATCTTACAGTTCTCATGCTCCGTACACCCTCGTCTCTCGGGCCTCAGTCGCCGCCCTCTATGTACAGTTGTAGTGCTATGTTGGTCCCACCTTGGGGTTAGTTAAGGATAACCTGTACGATGGCCAAGAGTCCTGCAGTACACTGAAAGCCACTTTTGAGTGTGTTGAAAATAACATGATGGACTGTATGTTTATAAAAGGTTGACTAACACTTCATAAGCTGTCACACTTTCTTAGCTCTCTGTCATCCGGTAATATCCCCTGTTTCTTAGCCGTGAACATCGCTCTTTCAGATTGAACAGTGCTTTCACACATTGCCTCAGACGACTGGAGAATGATACAAGAGAGGAAGGTATTTATATAGTACGCGATGGATAATAGCGTGTTAGCCTGTTTCCTAAACAAGCTCAGGTCATTAAAATGCATGAACTTTGTTGAGTCATTAATCTCCCCAAATCAGCCTCCTGGCAGATGTATGATTATTATTTCAGCAAAGTTTAACTTCTTAAGTGTGTCAACAGAGTTCTAACCATCTCATGTTTTTTTTTTTTTCTCTCTCTCTCTCTCTGCTTAAATGACTGTGCTCTTGTGACTGTTGTGGTGTGTTTATATGGCCTAAACAGTTACGTATGTTGGCTGCAATGACCCGTCACTGGAATTTGGTCTTGCATCTTTAGACAACTAAGTGACAAGTTCAGGATGGGAAACATTTGTGTCTTGAGCCCTTATTATCGCACATCTGCCGTATACAACATGATTTCTCTATGGTGCTCATTAACATATTGTATTTTACCTATACAGCCCACCGGTATGTCAGTTCTAATTAGGTAAGACAGTGTTTAGGTGTTCACATGTATACAATGGTATATATACATTGTAGCTCCCTCGTTGGAGTGAAGGCTTCGTGTGTACTGTATATATATATATATATATATATATATATATATATATATATATATATATATATATATATATATATATATACACCGGTACATTCTTGTTTATCCCTGGCTTGCACACACCTAACATGAGCAAGCAAGTTCACTATGCACATTCAATCCTTGTTTTAGGCGTCCTGAAGGGGAACTAAGTCGTAGAACCCATGAATACCAGTTTTTGTTACTAGAATAGTGAACCTTCCCCACCCTTTGCTTCGCGTACGGGGGTAAGTGTCGAAAGCTTTTAGATTTAGGGTGAATGGTGAAAAGTGCATGTGTAATGAACAGAGAAACCTGTACTTTACACAGAAAAATCATCCAATATATTACCACTATGCCGGCCCACAGTGGGGACGGAGGAACATTGGTTACAGGATTGTGACAATGTGAAATAACTTTTACCTGGTCGTGGTGTAGTTGATGGCTGCCTGGCTCTTACCTGAGAGTCCCGGGTTCGATCCCGGCATAGTGGTAATACATTGGATGGAGTGCATGTGTAATATTTATTTTGTTAGAGTGGATGTGTTGTGTCTTAGAGGGGTCTTGGGCAGGGCGTGACCATGCTTAGGTGTAACACGAGTACTGTGGATGGCTAACGAAAAGGAGGAAGACTCCCATCTTAGTCCACCGTATAGGGTATCCTAACTGTCCCTTCTTTGACAGCCTCGTTGTTAGCATTGTGGTTCGTTAATATGGCGGTGAACGGCCCTTCCTCAGGGGTGGCCATCATCATCATCATCATCATTATCAACATCACCATCACCACTCTTGTCACCATAGTCATTATATCGGCCCCATTGATTGTATATTCTTGCGGCTGAGTTCCCCGCCTTAGAGTAATGATTGTGTAGCTGACTGCCAGTCTTGTAGCCACATATCGTGTGGTACTACGTCTAGGAACATAAGTTCTAACATTTCACCTCTTACTTCCTTCTGTTGGGTAACTTTACGAAGCTCAGAGAGGCTTGGTATGTTTCTCTGCCCATAGATGACTCCCCTTGGTAAGATAATTGTGCAAGTGAGGGAAAATGATGAACATGCCCTGCGTGTGAAGTAGACGTAGTGGAATCGCAGTCGAAATTTTGGCCGTGACTGTACTTGCCTGGGTTGGTGGCAGCCAGTCATTTGCTACCAACAGTGACACCCACTCTTTGTTTTTCCGCGAAGCACTCACACCTTTACTTCTATATCTGGCGCAGTATCTTTCATATTCTTACATCACGCCTTCCTTTCTCTTCCTCTCCAGCTCTCCACTCTGCTCCATTTACTCTTCTCCTTCTCTCCATCTCGAGTATGCCTTGCTTCTTTCCTTTCTCTTTTCCTTTCTACCTCTTTCCTCCTCAGTCACTCTCTATTTTCTCTTCTCGTTCTCTCTTCTTCTCCCTCCCAGTCCAGTATATCATTCTTTACTCTTTCCTCTTTCTTTCCCCTTACCTCTCCTACCTCAGCCACTCTGCTTCCTTTTCTCTCCTTATTTTTTCCCTTTCTTCCTCTCTGTTTTCCAGTATATCTTCCTCCACTCTCTTCTCCCTCTCTCTTTTCTTACACTTTCTCTCTTTTGTCGCCTTTCTACTAATGGAGAGGAACGCCTTCATGCGGTAGTACTGATAAAATCGGTCTTCTCCGCTACCCGGCTATACAAACGTCCCTCATCTCTCTTCCCACACCCCCGAAAGGAAGATGGTGAGCTGCAGGAGGAGGGTAACTTTGGCCTGTAGTCCACCGTGTGCACGTTCAGACGAGCCTAGGATTGTGACGACTACTATTACTACCGTCACCTATCTGTCTGTCTATCTGGCTGTATGGTCGTTCCCCCCCCTCTCTCTCTCTCTCTCTCTCTCTCCTTTCTTTGTCTTTCGCCTCCCCGCCCTCTCACTTGTCCTTTGTCTCGGAGTCAGCGCGACACTTTTATCACTTTGTATGCTTCCTTACACTCGCAGTTATTATTTATTCTGATTTATTTTTCATTTTACTCTTTCTAGATTTCATGACTCCCTTTTCTTTTTCTTGATTCTTTTTCTCTTACAACTTGACTCACTTTCTTTCTCCTCCAATTCTCTCTCTCTCTCTCTCTCTCTCTCTCTGCTCCCCACTTTTCGCCTGCTTTTTTTTTTTTTCCCTCCATGTCTCTACCTCATCAAAATTCCCCTATCTTCCTCAATATTCCTCCCTCCATTCCAGTCTCCCTCTCGCATACCTCCCCTTCCCATCAGCCTCTCTTTATCTTCACTTTTTACACACTTCTCCTTCCTCCTCTCTTTTTTCTTCCTTTACCTCTCACTTTTCTTTACCTTCCCTTCTACTTTTCTCTGTCCTCCGTCTTTCGTCTCTCTCTCTCTCTCTCTCTCTCTCTCTCTCTCTCTCTCTCTCTCTCTCTCTCTCTCTCTCTCACCGTGTTTCTTGGCATCGGTCCATTCCATTCCCCGTCTTGGTGACTTTTGTTCTAATGGTGTTGTTGTTGTTGTTTTGCTGTTGTTATTGTTTGGGAATGGTGGTGGTTGTGATGGTGTTGGTGGTGGTTGTGGTGATAGTGGTAGTGGCTGTTGTGGTGACGATGCTGTGGTAAGGGTGAAGATGGCTGCTGTGGTGGTGCTGGTGGTGGTGGTGTGGCGGGGGGGGAGGCTGGTTGTTGTGGTGCTGTGGTGGTGTGGCGGGAAAGGCTGGCTGTTGTGGTCGTAGTTCTGGTGACCGTGGTGAAAGAGACGAGCTGTTGTGGTTGTAGTTCACCGTTGTGATTGAGTGTGGCTGTGGTGCGGTAATCAGAGTGGTGTGGTTGCCCAGGATGGTCTGTGGTTGGTGTTAGATGTTCCTGGTATTAAAACTGACAATCGTGGTTATAACAGTGATGGCGGGGGTTCGGAACTGGGAACTCGAGTTTAAACAATTACGCGTTTTTTCCCTCCTAACCCAGCGCAGATCACTAACTTCTCTCAGCTCTGTCAGTCCCTTCAATCCAGTGACGTACTTTTACATATTCTTGCCAACACCGGACGATTTTATTTACTTCAGGAAAGGTTAGCCTATATCCAGCCCCGCAGGTTCAGTACATCTCTAGTTAACCGAATAAACTCGTACAGTGGCAGCAAGACTAAAGCAGAAATTACGTCCTTGGTCTGAAAGAGCTGAGGGCAAAGGGAGGTCAGACTAGGGCCCATATTATCGTCGCTAACACCTTTCCCTTAGTGATTTATTTCTGCATATTGCTCGTTGATAGTCACTTTTGTGTACTGTATGTATTCCGTCTTGGAAATAAAAACGTTATAAACCGCATACAAGAGAGTAGCAAGGAATAGTAGTGATCAAAATAAATCGCTAAGGAAAAGGTCTTAGGAAGCTTCCTTAACCGACATGAATACAGGCCTAGTGGGTGTATCTGACTAGTAACCCAAGAGGCAAATTTCTGCTTCATTACCAAGGTTCATTAAATTTCACCAAGTTGTGGGAGCGGTTTCGTTCCGTCAGGTAAAACCACACCATCTCTTGAGGCGATGGTACTCAGGTACTTCTATACATTCATCTGTGTCGGGAATGTCTCATCAGTATTTCAGATGACGACTGTGTTCTGTATCTGCCTCCCTCTTCTTTCGGCTAACTCATTCACTCGAAGGGCGTAATTTTTAAAAAGTTTATTCTTGCTACTCGCCTTGCCTTAACGTGCACTGTTATTATATGTAAAAAGATATAGGTTATAAAACTAGGTAAACATATGCTTTATTTGAGGCAGTAGAAGCATCTTACCAAATCAGTTGTTCCTGATAGTCTGTTATATATTCCTGAACACTTCTGGGGTGGTAAATAAAAGTTTCATGCGATATTTGTTTCTTCATTGATATTAGCTATGTTCCTTCAGTGTCAACTCGTTTGACTGGTCGGCTGTGAATCATGACATGGCGGAAGGACTATCCTAACCTATGTGTTTAACAAAATCTAACCTAACCGAGCTTAACTGTGCCTAATAATTATTCTAACCTAAGCTAACTTAACCCAACCTAACCTAAACTAACCTGGCATCCAGCTGGGAATTTGGGAAAGGAAATCCACCTTTCAGTACGTTGAATAAGATTTCTTACATTACACCGTAAACAAACAATCGTAGGTACGGCTTAAGATGTGGTTAGGCTTAAGCAGATCTCTATGCACAATTTCGTCTTAATTCAAAGAGGAACCGAGGTTTCATTAAAGACACGGGTCTAATCCTTGCTGCTCCAGCCACCTCGATGTTTTGTGAGGCATCACGACTGGGCACAAGATGCAGGCGCACCACAAGTCTCCAAAGAATGGCTCTTCTTGGTGGTTGAGGGAGTTCCCATGTGTCAACAAATGACAAGTGATGGTACACTTGCGCACCAGTCTTGCCATTTTTCTTCCCACAATGCATGTCAGCTGCACCAACCCTACCGTTGGCAAACTATTCCACGAAGGCCGAGCCAGTGGTTTTAACAACACCAAATAGGCAAGACAGACTTCGTGCGGCTGCTTCATCGAAGGGGAGAGTATTTCAAAGGTTGGTAAATTATAATATTTACTAGGTGGTCCTGTCTCCTTGAAGATTGCTTTTATTTTTCTCTCTGTCCATTTGGCTGGACTGACTTGGTTTTTAGTGAATCCCTGCTTGGCTATGGTGACCTGCTACCGTAGGACAAAAGGCCGTAAAAGAGAAAGGAGGGGTTAAGTATAGCTGAACTTATGGAAGTATGGCAAATGTAAACAAAAATATGATAGGCCTATGCACATATTATAAAGTTGTTTAATGAGAAGTAACAACAGTTTTATAACGTTGTGGGCACTCGTCATAATATAGATCTAATTAAAATCCACAGTTTCTTCTTCAAGTAGAGGTGCATTGATGACTAATCTTTCTATAATTAACAAGAATCAGTAGCCAACACTGAGACAGAACGTCTGACCTAGCTTCTGTGTGCACTGGTTGAATTTAAATTTTTGAATTTCCAACCTGTTCCCGGATCACTAACTGGGAAGTATATACAGATCTAAATATTCTTCTAAAAGACTTTGCTATAATAACAACAATATTTATTATTTGTACAAGTTTTGACAGACAGAGTATTTAAAGTACCCCCCTTCGAAAAGGATGATCTCCAAGAGTTAATTATATCGTCAAACAGCGAAATTATCAAATGAACTCCGGGTTAAGGAAAAGACATCGCTTATCTCGGGTGCTGTTTAGTAGGACAAGGCGGGTAACAGCAGGGAGTTATACAATAAAAATTATCACAGAAATGCTAATAAAATTCTTGAAGTTGTAATAATATAAGTAATGTATCATATGATTGATACGGAGTTATTTTATATGTGGACATTAATCGGAAGTTAATATAAAGACAACTTACAACAATTTTCTCTAGTGTAGAAGGGCTAACCTGGAACGGGCTATATAAAGGGGTGCACGATGCCTCCTGGTTCATTATTCACCTGATACCAGCAAGGTAAGACGTGTTGGGTGATACTCGTAGCAGAACTTCGCTGATCTCTTAGTAAGGTGTATATTCTTTGAATTAACTTCGAAGTACCTGTTTAATTGTTAGTACTTCTTCAACGCACAATGCATAAAGTTCAACTTGAGGACAGGGATGGGTTTGCTTACATCAGGGCAAAGTTTGGCGGCAAATGGACCGATTTCCTGATTGACTGTTGTTGTTCCTGTACGGCGGTTCCCCTGCAGATGGTGAAAGAATGTGGGATGCTAGATAAGATGCAGAAGCCGGACAGTTTGGACCACGAGTATGTTGCTGGAGTGCTCGGTAATGTGGAAATGCAGTGCGAAATCTTGGACGGTGAGGTTATTTCTTTGTTTCCTTTTGTTAAGGTTCATACTGAACTTGATAAGCCAAACATTGGTTCAGATATCTTGTATACATACAAGTGTCACATGAAGGATTTGCACGATGACGACGAATATTTACAGCTTACTGTGACAAATGGTTTGCCCAAAATAGAATGGCCAAAAGAATCTGTGTTTAAAATTAACGGGCAGGAGATTTCCGGGCGAATTGACACGGGTTCGGGCACCGTAAGTATGTCAGAAGCCTTGGCCATCAAGTGTGGTTTGGAGATGGTGCCTCTTGATAAACCTTTTGTTTTCCTCGAGTTCGACGGTCAAAGTGTTAGCAACAAAACATGCCGTGCAGACGTCACAGTGGATGCTGTTCCTGTTCCCTACACAGCCCCGGTTACAATATACATCTCTGATAAATTTCTTGAACCGTTATTTGGACTGGATTTTTGGGTGCATTTTCATCACATTAGTTTTACAGAGACCGGGGTTGTTTTAGCGAAAGATGTGGAGGAGGAGGAGAAGGAGGAAGAAGAGATTTGATTTGGTGTCGGGCACTGTGTCAGAAGCCTTGGCCATCAAGTATGGTTTGAAGATGGAGCCTCTTGATAAACCTTTTGTTTTCCTCGAGTTCGACGGTCGAAGTGTTAGCACCAAAACATTCCGTGCAGACGTCACAGTGGATGCTGTTCCAGTTCCCTTCTCAGCCTCGGTTCAAATATACATCTCGGATAAACTGTCTTTACCGTTATTTGGATTGGATTTTTGGCTGCATTTTGATCACATTAGTTTTACAGAGACCTGGGTTATTTTAGCGAAAGACGCGCAGAAGGAGGAAGAGATCAGATTCGGTTTGGTTAACTTCTGAACTTTTTCCATCGCACCACATATGGGCACTGAAATAAATGTTGATAGCAATGGGTTGTAAGGAATTGGAGAGTGAGGAAGACGTCCATCCCTGGTAAAAATAAAACCTCACATCGATGAAAATTTCTTACGCGAACCCCCAGGGGTGATGGATTTTACTGTAGCAATGCAGTACAATCCAGGCAAAGACCTACAGGGTTCTTGGATGGTTGATCCAGTACATCGTGCATAATATGCTGGGCAAGGAAGCACAAATGCCACTTAGTCTACCTATTTCTGAGGACATACTAACATTGGCCAAAAACTCGGATCTCTGGCGTCTCAAACATGGTTTTCTTGGTGAATGGTACACATGTATTTGTGAATAATTTTACCCGTTAGTGTTGTGTGAATTCTACCCCTCTGCCGGCCATTACACATCATCTTATGCAAGTATCTAATCCCTACAGCTGAAATGGGCTGCCACACTCACAAAGCATTTCTTTGGTCAAATGGCCACACTTTCAAAACGTGACCTAGTTGACTCTACCTCTCTCAATGGCGTGACTAAGTTGACACAAGCTGCCAGGTTTGTAAAGTGACAGCAGGACTTCCTGGGATCCATCTACAGGGGCTGTGGATAAAGCATGGCAACGTTTGTGGCTGTTTATATTGATTCTCTTATGTTTTTATTAGCAGTGCTTGCAGTCGTTTTGGGGCAGGAGACAGCTTTTACCTTAGTGTTAAGTGTATTGTGACCAGTAATTATATGAATCATGTAACCATATGTGTTATAGCGAAGCTTCTCAAGATCATAGACAATTGTCAATATTTTTTTCTCAATTTGTGCGTAGCTATTCTCTGTCTTATTTATTGACCTACTGCCAAAGGCAATAGGTTTTCCTTCCTGCAAAAGCACTTTCTCTAACTCTGTCTATAAGTATCCTACCATACACTTTTCCTATTATACTAAGAAGACAAATGCCCCTGTGATTACCACACACTTCTTTTTCCCCTTTTCCTTTGTACAAGGGAATAATTATACCTGACTTCCAATCCTCCGGGACTCTACCTTCCTCCCAGGCCAATCTGCACATCTTCCACATCCATTCCACTATTATCTCTCCCCCATGCTTCAGCATTTCACCACACACTCCATCAATTCCTGGGGCTTTCCCCGATTTAACTTTCTTCATTGCTTCCACAACTTCTATCCTACTGATTTCTTCCTGTCTTCTCATCTCCCTCCTTCTCCCAGCCATTCCCCAGCCACTTTTACTCGCATTACTTCCATCCTCTACGTTCAACAATTCCTTAAAGTGTTCTCTCCATCTGCTCACTTTTTCTCCCTTCTCCACTAGTAATCTACCATTTTTATCTTTCACTCCCCTGCTAACTTCACTTCCACCCTGTCTTACTCTTTTCACTTCTCTCCAGAACATTTTCTTACAGTCCCTCCACTTTACACTCAAATTCCTTCCAAATTCCTCATCCATTCTCTTCTTACTCTCTCTTACTAATCTTTTCACCTCTCTCTTTCCACATATAACTCTCTCTTCCGCCTCTCAACTTCTTCCACGCCCCTATTTCTCATCCATTCATTGTATGCTTTCTTCTTTTGTGCCAAAGCCTGTTTCACTAAAATAGTGTGCTGTTTATTTACATACATTTTAATAAATCGTGTACAATTAATAAAAGGGGATTACTATTAGGAGTTCTGATATGTGTTTTTTAGCATGCTTTAAACATGTAAGCTGTTCCACTGAAAATAGTGTACTTAACGATTTCTTTGTTAGTGCATCAGCCATATGTATCAAAACAAACGGCACCGCTGTACGACACTAAAAACACAGCAAAGCACGAGGAGGAGTTGAAGTGTAAACATACCTAAACTGTGTGATGGAGTACACACTAATTTCGTCATGTTTCGTAGATGGTCCGACATCCAACAGGTTTAGCTAGGTATTGTACTGAAAAGTTATACGTCAGGCAGGGCAGCATATAGGTAGGTGCTGCCGCATCTGAAGTTTCATATCTATTTTCTTTTTTGTGGATACTAATGAATGAAACATATTTTAATCCCAGTTACCATGCTTTATGGATGGGTCTAGTACAGTTGCTTAGGTTTTGTCTCTATGTCATACTTACAGATGTGAGTAAACTGACGAAAGCTGGGTTTACAAAATTATACTTATATTATATTAATATAGAAGCCAAATGCTCTCACATTGTAATTTCTTTGTAGCAAAGCAACGTTGGGTCTGGTTAGTACTTGGATGGGTGACTACTGGGAACACCAGATGCTGTTGGCATCCCTACGTGTCAGGTGGGGTTGGTGGAGGATTAGTGCCCCTCCCTGTAAAAACAACAATTACAGTAACTCTAAACCCTTGGCCACCCCGTTTGGGATACATGGCTTCTGGCAATGAATGAATGAATGCATATCATGCCAACTGAGTAATTTGATTGGTAAAATATATTTTAGGGTGTTTTACCTTTTGTCAAAATTAGGCACAAATTATGCACTGGCTACTTTTTTACAGCCAAACCCGCATCAGAGCTTGCCGACATAGGCGAACCTAGCGGCAGATTTCGGAAACAGGCTATGGTGAAACGTCTAATTGCTGAAGTTACAAGTAGACTACTAAGTTAATACTATGCCTTTGTTGCTTTTCAGTCTTGGTCATATTTAGCAATATATATGTATATAGCAATATATGTATACTGTATATATAAAGTAGAGTTGTCTGTGTGTGTGTGCATGTGTGTGTCCGGGCATCATTTCTGAATGGTTGATCCCAGAGCAAAACTAAGGGCAGATTTTGAATCAGCAGGTTCCTGCTGAGGTTTTTACCAAGTTTTAAAATTGATTTTTTTTTTTCAAAACAGCGAGGTGACTGAAAACAATCAATGTCCCGTGAGAACAAAATTATCTTTCAGCGTATCAAACTTTTCTATGCAGTCACGTGCCAACTTTCAAGCGTATCTTTCAGTGTAGGCACGAACACATTGTTTAGGCACTTTGTGTGTTAGAGAGAGAGAGAGAGAGTCCTATGTATCACCCGAGAGAGAGAGTCCTATGTATCACCCGAGAGAGAGAGAGAGTCCTATGTATCACCCGAGAGAGAGAGAGTCCTATGTATCACCCGAGAGAGAGAGAGTCCTATGTATCACCCGAGAGAGAGTCCTATGTATCACCCGAGAGAGAGATAGAGAGTCCTATGTATCACCCGAGAGAGTCCTATGTATCACCCGAGAGAGAGAGAGAGAGAGAGAGAGTCCTATGTATCACCCGAGAGAGAGAGAGTCCTATGTATCACCCGAGAGAGAGAGTCCTATGTATCACCCGAGAGAGAGAGAGAGAGTCCTATGTATCACCCGAGAGAGAGAGAGAGAGAGTCCTATGTATCACCCGAGAGAGAGAGAGTCCTATGTATCACCCGAGAGAGAGAGTCCTGTGTATCATCCGAGAGAGAGAGAGAGAGAGAGAGTCCTATGTATCACCCGAGAGAGAGAAAGAGAGAGTCATATGTATCACCCGAGAGAGAGAGAGTCCTATGTATCATCCGAGAGAGAGAGTCCTATGTATCATCCGAGAGAGAGAGAGAGTCCTATGTATCACCCGAGAGAGAGAGAGAGAGAGAGAGAGAGAGAGAGAGAGTCCTATGTATCACCCGAGAGAGAGTCCTATGTATCACCCGAGAGAGAGAGAATCCTGTGTATCACCCGAGAGAGAGAGAGTCCTATGTATCACCCGAGAGAGTCCTATGTATCACCCGAGAGAGAGAGTCCTGTGTATCATCCGAGAGAGAGAGAGAGTCCTGTGTATCATCCGAGAGAGAGTCCTGTGTATCATCCGAGAGAGAGAGAGAGAGTCCTATGTATCACCCGCGAGAGAGAGTCCTATGTATCACCCGAGAGAGAGAGAGAGAGTCCTATGTATCACCCGAGAGAGACAGAGAGTCCTATGTATCACCCGAGCGAAGCCGGGTACTTTTGCTAGTCAATCATATACAGTATGTTTAAAGCAAGTTGGAATGAACTCATGGGAGGGTGAGAGAAATACAACAGAGATGGTTTACTGTTGCCAAAGCCAAATGTCTGATAATACAGTAGAGTGCCAGCTCACCTTGAGATGCCGAAAGGTGTGAGTATGAGTGGATGTTTTTTGTATGTGTGAAAAAAAAAAAAATGAATGTGTGTAAAACCAAGTGTTTATATTACAGATGTTTAGTTGCCATCAACCCAGACAGAGGAAACAAGTCAGAAAAGAAAAAAAATTCGTGGCCATCACACACCTGTTCATCCAAACGTATTATCAATAATCAGTACTTTTGCAGACCTTCAGTGGAGAGAGTAAAAGAAAAAGTACTGACTCATTAATTTATTAGTGAAATAATTTTTGGTTAATGGTTAAGGATGTTTTTATACACTAATGAATTTCTTGTAATATAGAGGGTCCACGTTAGTTTAGTAATGTGTACAGTTGTTGATATAATCATTCATCCATCCATTAAATGTAGTTGAATAGATGGATGATTATTTATGACCACGACTGTGCAGTGAGATTTCAGGTGCTTTAACACCAAGGTAGTACAGGTAATACAAAAAAACATACTGCCACATTAGTTTATTAGTAAAGTTATTTTTATGCTATTTTTTTTTTATTATTTGTTTTATATATATATATATATATATATATATATATATATATATATATATATATATATATATATATATACACTTAATGAATTTCCTGTGAATATGGAGGATCCAGTTTAGTTTAGTGAATGTACGTACACATTATGGTATTTGATACTAACTTTTTTTTTTTTTTTTTAATGATACTACAGTATGCATTATTTTTTGGTTTACTATCAATATATATTGTGCATTATGTCTGGTCAGGGGTGCTCCCTGCTACTGGTACCATGTAACCCAGAACAACCAGCCGCATGGTCGGGTCGCTGGTGACTAAACCGGTTCCCCCATTGGCTCCTGCCAGTGAGGAAGATGTATTGAGTATTGTGCATTAAAAGCCATATTAGAATTATCTGTGATGTGAAGCCAACACATATGATATTATTTGATGATGGGTTATATGAGTTTTATTATTTTATATATTACAGATTTATTTCATTAAAAAAGTTAAAATTGTCCTTTGATATTTTCATTTAACTCTCACTTAGTTACTGATATGATATGGTACTGATATGGGTGGTACTGGGGTCATAGTAAATGTTTACTACCTTACAGTTCCAGTTAAATATTAATGTGGCTTATTACCAGTATAAATTAATTAAAATTATGGAATATTGAGGACTATTTGTTATTATTTTTCAAGTATAGTAAGAAAAAAAAAAGTAAAGTACTGATCATGGTAATAATCACAGTAATTGTCCTTAATATTACAGTTATCCCTACTTTTATGGAAAATTTCATGTAAATCATTTTACGAAGAGCTGTAAATTTTACAGAGAAAGGTTGGCAGCCTCTGCTGCCAGTAAAAGTTCCATAGTTTTAACGGGTACTATTCTAACAGTGTGGCCCAGATTTTCTTCCTTTTGCAGTTATTTCACATTGTTCGGTGGCAGAAAAACACAGTACTACAGCTCTACATCCTTTCCAGAGCCGCTTCTCGAGACCAGCATCATATTCTAGCGTTAATCTGTTGTAACATGAAGCCATTCGTGGTGTAGAGATGTCAGTTTTAGGCCAAGTTAGAGTAAAAAAAGTATACAAGGCTACTTTACTCAGCTTAAGAGGTCGCTGTACTTGTGAAAGAGTTAATGAAAACTGTATCAAACCTCTCCAATTCCTCTCCGCTAGAGTGAATGAAATCGTGTAGTGGAGGCAAAAATATTATACCAAAACCGTCATCGTATGGAAGAAGATAGCTGTTATTGTGGGGTTACTTTTATTTCTGGTTATTTCCATTTTTTTCCGCCCAGTGTTTGCCCCTTTTTGTCAGGTGATACCTGCCTCCACTCTTTTTCCATACTTTTGTGTCTTCCTGGAGACCCCTTAAAGTTTAGTCTTCCCCTCCTTCTCTGTCTCTGTCTATCTGTCTGTCTGTCTGTCTGTCTGTCTCTGTCTGTCTGTCTGTCTGTCTGTCTGTCTGTCTGTCTGTCTCTCTCTCTCTCTCTCTCTCTCTCTCTCTCTCTCTCCCCCCGCCTTCACAGTTCCTCTCACTGTTTCTTCGTCTTCCTGTTCCCATTTTATACTCTTCCTCCTCCTTTCTGTTTCCATGATATCTTTCTGTTTCCTAGTCTCCCTCTTTTTTCACCCACGTCCGAGATACACAAACACACTTTTGATCAACTCCCCGACGTAATTGGATTTTGTTGTTGCAGGAAGGACTGGCAGAGCAAAATCTTTCCATGTCTCTTTTTATTTACTCAAAAACAATCTCAGTAACGAGAGGAAAACTGCCGTGATATATCTTTTGTTTTCGCAGGAAGAAAAAAAAAAAAGAAAAAAAAAAAGGAAGACGCAGAAACTTGCCATGACTCTTGTTCCTCCTATGAACGACAGGTGAGGTAGGACCGGGAATTGGTCATAAGTTCTTTTGTGAATCCGGCGAGACTGTTTCCTTCTCCCTCCCTGCCTCGTCCTTTCTGCCTTTGTGTGCCTTCGCCTTACTTCCAGGTTTCTCGTTTTCAGTTCATCTTGGGAGGGGGGGAGGGAAAATCCACTTATCTTTTGCCTCACCTCCTTCCTTGGTTTTTCATCTCTTTTTTTCAGTATTTTTTTTTAATTTCCTTTCATGTTCAGTTTTTGTCTCGGCAATGGCCAAGGTGGTAGAAAAGTAGTCTGCTGTGTTAAGAGATGCGAAATTGAATTCCGGTTGAGAAGGAGCAGTCTTAGAATTTCAGTTTCGTTAAAGCAGACTTTACTGATCTACCATAAGACCCACCGGCATGCCCCCAAAACACCTTCGCTAATATTAGCACATCAGTCCTTTGAGGCAAGGTCCAGTGAGAACCCTAGCATGTATTCAGTATGGTCGGAGATTGTTAGCGCTAAAGTGGTGAGATGCGGAGGTGTAGGCCTATGGTACGTAGGAGGACTGGTAGGCCTCAGGGAACAAGATTTCAAGCCTTTGCCCAGAGTCGGACGTAGAAAAAAATTGTCTTCCATCTGCCTCTCTTGTGTATCATCTTTATATTTTCCCACACTAGTTTTATATATATATATATATATATATATATATATATGTGTGTGTGTGTGTGTGTGTGTGTGTGTGTGTGTGTGTGTGTGTGTATGTATGTATGTATGTATGTATGTATGTACAGTATATACACTTTTTCACATTCTTCTTTCATTTGTTTTTCATTCTTTCATATTTTTATGTCATCTGTTTCTTCACTCCATACATCTTGCATAACTTGTTTTTTCGCTTCATCATTTCACAATCTTGCTGCCACTATGGTTTCATTCCATCCTATCTATTGCCTTCTCCCCACACCCCGCCGCCTCACTCTCCTGTCTCATCCCATTCCGCTTGCCAGCCCGCCTGCCTGGTTCTCATCCCTGTGCCAATCAGAAGCCCCTGCTCTGCACTCATTCAGTAGCTCTATTATCTCCTGTATTACGGTGTTGTGTGTGTGGGGAGGGGGGCGGCGGGGAATCCGAGTTAATCTCAATGATACGATGACGTCTTTTTTGTGGTTTAGATTCTCGCCGCTGCTACCTGAGCTTATTCAACTTTGGGGTCTTTATGTGGTGAAGGGGTTAATAAAGGCCTTCCAGTTCGAAAAGTATGTCCTTTTATGAATAAATCGTCACCACTTGATGTAGTGCTGCCTACTTCTTCCTTAGCCTTTATCATTCTTTTTCTGTACCTGCCCTCCTCTCTTCCTATTTCTCCCATCTTTCCTGTCACTTATTGCTTTTCTTTCCGTTACAGGTGGCTTTACATTGCATGACAAGCCAAATGGTTTCCTGTAAGCCAAGAAACCATTTACAACGCTGGATGGTAACCTTATAATCAAACCATACGTGCTCCCTACGTGTCAACAAGTGGGTTGGCGGCGGGTTAGTGCCCCTCCCTGTAAAACAAATAACTCAGAGTCGAATGGCCACCCCTTACGGGATTATGGCGTCTGGCAATAGATAGATATATAGATAGTCACCGTATCGAAGACTTATTTATATTGGAAAAATGTACAGTTAATTCCTAAATGTTTTTGAAGAGGACTTTGTTATCTTCACAGACATGAAGATATGGAGGTTTTTCATTAGCAGCTGCACTAGCCTCTCCCAGCAATCCACTGCTAAATATTTTGTGTACTGTATTACATCCAAAGATTCTCTGCATCGTGTCCTCCCCCCCCCCTCTAATTACAATCGAAAGCAATAATCGTTATCTTACCCTGCAGACTAAGCCAAGGGCCAGTAATGTGTATAACCTCCCAATGTGTTCCCCAGTATCTCATTGCGAAATCACTTTCAATCTCGCCCTCT
The DNA here is from genome assembly GCF_032717465.1 of Coenobita brevimanus. Lineage (NCBI taxonomy): Eukaryota > Metazoa > Arthropoda > Malacostraca > Decapoda > Coenobitidae > Coenobita > Coenobita brevimanus. The sequence goes on from NC_137050.1 coordinate 30,380,910, forward strand.
TTTGGTGTTTGTTTTGCCCTAAAGGAAATACCCTGTTTATTGGCTCGACTTTGTCTGCTGATGGTGTTACCGATTATTGTTTCTGAGTGTACATTTACCTCAATAGTATCCTTCTTTGGTGGTCCTGCGTACTTGTGTCAGAGTCACAGTGTATGATTTGTTGTCTGCCTGACAATGCAGATTCGTCGACCGCAGATAAGGAACCATACTTACAGAGTTGTCCCATAGGTTTCTTTCGCCGTTGATGTTATGTCTGCATCTTAATCTAGCATGTGTTGTGCATATCTCCATTATGTGTATTATGTTGTATCGGCCTATTCTTCAAGAGGTGCACGTATTGTCTGTGACTTCATCCAACCCAGACCTAAGCTGATAACTTGGGAGGATTGGGTGGTGTCCTGATCTAAGCCTAACTAGGTGAATTTGATCAGCACTGCTTAAGAATACCTCTGTGGGTGCACATCCGTAGGGGGGCTTGTAGTATAGCGTCCTGGTGGAGGTGTTTGCTGTTCTGCTCGTGAAGTGGGTACATAGGTATTTCCTCACTGTTGTAGGCATGTCTGGAGATGGGACTGTAAGATGTAGGCTGATAGATATACCATCAGGAATTTGGGTTATTTGTAAACACTACTTACGATGACTGGGTACTATATAGGAAGAGGGCAGTGCTACGGTCTCGGTGTCTAGTTGATCTCTGTCCCTCCTATTTCATTCGGAGAGCGGTAAGTGAGCTTCCGTTTACCCAAGGCCGTCACGTTACGCCGAGTTAAAGAATTCTCGGTTGTGTACACAAAAAACAGTCTTCCCAGCATTCCCTTCCTGAGTGTGCAAATTTGGCGAGAGTAAACTGTCAGCAGCGCCAGTCAGAGCATTCAAGCAGCGTCTGAATAGTGAAAACTCAGCAATAGACATTCGCTCACTTACAGGATGTTGCATAGGGTCTGATGTCTGATATTGGTTGTGTTGGGATATTTTTTTTTTTCTATGCAAGGAAGAAAGAACCAAAGACCAGAAGCCCGTAAGAGTGTTCCCTACAAGAAAAAAACAAAAACAAGATAAAAGAGAGCCAAATTCAAGGTCTGTTCATTTCGAAATACCTAGACACACTGCGTTTGAAATACTGGAGGTCATGGGCAGTAGGAAATACAGACAGAGGAAGACAGTTTCAGAGCTGACATGTTGCATACATGAAGGACTGGGAGTAACGATTAACTCTTGCATCAGACAGTTCGACAGAAAAAGAATGAGAGGTCGTTGCTAGATGGATGCTAAGTGCCCGCCGTAGTGGTGGAGGGATGCAAGCAGACAGTTCAGAGGAGCGGTGACCATTGAAGTGGCGATAGAAAAGGGATAAGGATGTAACAATGTGGTGAGGAGATAGTTTGAAGGGAACCAGTAAGAGGAGGAGATTGATTTTAAGTGCCTAGTTCTCTCCGACAAGGAGAATATGTTTTCACTCCTGTTTGTTTGTTTGCTTGTTTGCTTGTTTGTTTGTCTGTCAGCAAGATTGCTTAAACACTAAAAGAGAGATGTGGATTAGATTTGGTGGGTAGATAGCCATGTCCCAAGAAACAATCGATTAACTTTTGGGACCAAGCAGGATCATAGTATAGATTCTGATCCGGAAAATAATTTTTGCAAAACCCTAATTAATGATGAGAAAACCTAACCCATTACGATGAGTAGTTTGGAAATTACGTTGTTCTTGTCGAAGAGATACGCTCCACTGAGTGCCCCTCTAGCTGTGTTGTGTGGTTCTGTCATACTAGTATAATAACAGGGGTGTTGTGTATTAGCACATGCCGCCGCGTAGAATTGTGAGCCTCTCATATTAAAATATTCTTTGATAAGGAGGACTTAGTTTCAGGGTATAAGAGAGTTACGGGTGTAAGTACTGGTACAGCCAGTAGTGAAGGTGTGTCAAGTGTCTTATGTCACTCCATGGTTCATGGTGGAGACAATATGTGGCACAGGTACATCGACAAGTGTGATGTTAGGGGTGTAACTGTGCTCATGACTGTCGCTGGTGATCAGTGTAGAGTGTAGTGATGGATCTGGCTGGAGCAAACGTCGCCTGTTGTCTTCGATCCATGCCTGAAGTGGTTGAGACAATCTTGTTACAGTATGCAGGCTATGTCTGCTATGTAGTGTTTAGTCGTTATGGTGATGTCATCTGCATTATGAAGCCATGTTTCTGGGCGGATGTGATGTCTGAATATCATGCATGTATAGGTTGAGAAGTGTAGGTGAGAGAGCGAAGCCCAAGCGAACCCTTTTAGGGAAGTTTCGTGTTCTTGATGACTTGCCCTGGAATGTAACATGTGCTTGTCTTCCCGACAGACAGTTGGCAAGTAAGTGTTTGGTATTATTGTTTGTGTTTGTGATGAAGATTTTGGTGATTAGTTTGCGTCGGGGTATGGCATCAAAGGCTTTACTATTGTCGCAAGATGCGTACGTTGTGCAGGTCTCGCGGAGCTAATGTCGTCAGCTGAGCTGCATGTTACTACTGTGCTGTAGGATTAGGTTAGTGGTTTATATTTGGGGATGTGAGGAACATTCTAGAAATTTCGACATCTTTTTGATTTTCTCTCTCCCTTACCTTAGGAAATATCTCTTGTAATTATTGTTATAGATGGGCCAGGTAAACGAAGTCGATGGTCATTATTTTTGTATGAAATGTATCTGTGTGTGTGTGTGTGTGTGTGTGTGTGTGTGTGTGTGTGTGTGTGTGTGTGTGTGTGTGTGTGTGTGTGTGTGTGTGTGTGTGTATGTGTGTGTGTGTCAAAAACTCAAATCTCAGAAAGTATTGATTGTAGAAGGAAAAGTTATTAATAAAAGTTGTTTTGAGTCACAACTTGTGTTCACATGTCACTCAGCCAACACTGGGAGTAATCCAGGATGGATATATATAATAGTCAAGTTTTCATCTAACAGTATTATTACAGTCTACCTGGCTCAGAGACGACGGTTAGTCTTGTGCAATGTTTATTTAAGTGATTTATTGCGCAAAAATATGTAAGTTCTCTCCAAGGTTCCAGAATATTCTGTACTGTTCTGGTGGTAGTGTTGGGAGTATTTAAGAGAACCGCCCTACTTTCAGGGAGTGAGTGAAAGTGTGAGTGAAAGAGAATGAGTGAGTTAGGACGGAGATAGCGAGGGAGAGAGAGAGAGAGAAATGGGAGAAATGGAGTTCCCCCGAGCTAAGCCCTGTATTGGACTATATAGCCCCGCTAGGGTTACAGGAGGGAGCTACCCCTCCCGGCACGGCAGCCCGGGCGAGGTTCGAACTTGCAATCCCCCGATCACAAGTCCAGCGCGCTACCACTGTGCTACCGCGCCCCCCAGAGAGAGAGAGAGAGAGAGAGAGAGAAGCCACAGTATTCTGCTAATCTGCCTCAGTTCTGCCTGGAAGGAATAAAACTCTGAAATTTTCAGCGGCCTTTCTAGCCTAGCAATGCGTCATACTTGACGTTTCCACGAACCCTACGGTGTAACGTTATGTTAGATTGGTTAGTAAGGTGTTTGTGGTGAGTACTGCTCTAAAGCCGTGTTTTAAGGGAGTAAGGTGAACATGAGGTGCGATTTAGTTAAGAATCAGCCGTTCAGTTACCTTGGATAGTGGGTTGAATAATGTTATGGGTCCTTGTGAAGAAGAACATCCAATTTTCTTTTAAGTTTCGGTAATATTTCTCTAACTTTCAAGTGTTGGGAATCGACAGTGTGCATGTTGGTTAGGACCTGAATGACACGTGATTCACAGTGCTTCAGGTGTAGACTGCTGATGCCATCCAGCCCTGTGCCTGCAGAGTATTTTGTTTTCTTTTAGTGTTGTGTGTCTGTTCTGGAGTGAAGGGAGTTATGTTTTGGTCGAGTGAAAAGGAATGCCTATGCAGAGAAGCGTGTTTTTCAGACTCGGCTCGTTTTGGTGTAAGGTGATTTACGAGTATGCAAGCATGAAGGCTAACTAGTATGTTTGCTTTTTCTTTATACGGGGGAATGGCATGTGTTGAGTGTTTGGAGCTGACAGCGCTGATTTTAGGGGTACTTGTTGTTCTGGTTCGGGGATAGGAATCTGTGGATTAACTGAGTGTTGTTACAAAGGCCTTCCAGTTTTCTGTTTCTTTTGTTCTGCTTTGTTATCAGTTTCGTTCCTGAATTGTTGGGGCATTGTGATGGTGTCTTGTGTGTGGGGGGGTGAGAGGGGAGTTGCGTTAGTGTGTCTCGTTGTTTTATGAGGCAAGCAATCTCTGATGTGCAGCTCCGGTTGTATTATCTTCTGTTGGAGTATTATGTTTTTCTCCATTAATTATGATGGTGTTAAAATTTTTTTTGTGTCTTTCAGTGTTTGTGATGGGTTTGTTGTTTAGCGTGATGAAGTGTTATTATGTTTCTTCGGTGAATTCTGTCCAATCGACTTTCTTGTAGTTTGTGTAAATGATGTGAGATCGCTCTGGCTTGGAGAGCACTCCCATGGTGATAATGACAGGAAGATGATCCGAAGAGAACTCGGGGTTATGAATAAATAAACAACGTATGGATCAAGTAAATGGCGTTCATATTCATTCATACATTTATTCTAGCTCTGCGACCCTGCCAAAAGTATATTACTGTAGTGTCATCCTAGGGGGAAAAGGAATGTCTCGAGGCAGCTACATGGAAGTAAATTTATGTATGGCTGCAGGGGAGCACCTTGTGTTTTCATCTGTGTAAAAAGAATAAGTAGTACTCGTACAAGAAAATCAATGTGGTGCAGATAATAGTTTATTTAAATATCTCGCATGACAAATAAGCAATACCACATATTTGGCACATACGTACATAAACCGAGGGTAACACACATAGAGAACGATACAGGTAATAATACTGTCATTGGCTCATATCATAATTTTTTTTAATATATGGCAAGAATGCTCAGTACATAAATAAATCAGCACATACACAACAGACCTGGTGAGCCATGGAAGTAGGTTATGGTTGCTGGTGTATTATACCCAGGAAATTACATGTACGGAAGCAGCACAGCCCATTGAGCATTATCTCCTTGCCTGACCTTAGCCACAGCCGCGCGCCATGACACCACGCATGCATGGAAAAGTAACTGGGGGGCGCGGAAACCTAAATGAGCGTCCGAGACCCCCCAGACCCCCTGACGTTAATAATTCATCTCACACCATGCACATATAGTCATGACTGGAGAAAACTGAGTTTGAAAATCAAATTAAAAGACAAGCGACTGGCCCGTGCACATTCTAGAGGTCAGGCGGCTGTGGCAATGGTCATTCAGGGCCCTCTCCACACTGACGCCTTAATCGGAAGTGAGACCATATTCTAGGTGGCATAGGAGGTTCGTGACATATCTTCCTTGACTATATGTTTTGCTTGTTATATCTTAAAATTATCTTGTATATTATATACGAGTATATGGTTTTATTACTGATGTACACGTACCATGCATTATTTGCTCATAAGAATAGGCCTACAGTGTACTGAGAGGTAATGAGCAGAAGGAATCACTGAGGAAAATGTTTCGAAATATCCAAAGCCACTCAGAGTACGGTCCATACTCTAACACAGGCTCGTTTGATCCTGTAGTTCTACGGGTAGTTTAGAACTTGACCAGGTGAAACGGGGTGTTCTTTTAAGCCTGTATCCTGAACGACACGATTAATCAGTTAGCGTTAGAACATTTCCGATTCCGCCTCACTGTCACCAAGCTCTAAGCACTGACTGATGCAATAGCAAGGAAGGAAGAATAAGACAATGAATAGAAGCAAAAGACAGGGAAGGTGAAAATATATTGTCAAGATGATACATCAAAGTTTTGTGTATATATATATATATATATATATATATATATATATATATATATGCTGCAGTTATTTTCTTTTGTAATATATCTCACAACTGTTACTGATTCATCAAAAGCCTGAAAATTAAAGGAACCAAAATATTATAAACCACATACGACGTTAGATAACTAACAAAACGGACCAACAGTTTTTACGTAACATATTGACGTAACTTATATGGAAACATGAAACTAACTAGTAGGAGAATTTTTACAATAGCTTTCGAAAAATATTTTTGTCATCTAAAAGTGAAATATGTATTTTTGAGAAATACCGCATACCAGTAAAGTGTGAAAGTGCGCTTTGTAAGCGCATGACGAGAGAGCGAGCGTTTGTACATACACACAACATCATAAGTTCATCTTGGTGTAAACTTTCAACATTTCTGGTCAGGTTGTTGAACAATAACAGAGGAATAATTGAGCTCTAATATTTACATTCTCACTTTTTTTTTCTCTCTCACACACACACACTTGCTGATTTCACCCTCTAAACATAGCAAAAACGTTCGTGCAAAATTATGAGCGTAATATCCAATATTTGACTGTCAGAATTATGCAAGAAGACATAGCGTTACAATAAGAAATCTTTTTAAAATCGACTTCATAGTGGAGCATGTCAGTTGAAGCCCTCGGTACATTCCCTTGGAAAGCTGGGATTCCAAGGGGTTGCTTTGGTCTCATGAGTAAATATATAGCTAAAAACAAAATTTATTGAGCGTAACTACCACCTACTGAAAGTATCTCTTCTCTATCTCGCATAGTAGAAAAGTAATTAGCCTCTGAAAACCATCGCGGTCGGGTCGTGTCGTGTCGGGCCCGACCGGGTCATGTTGGGCCTCTCATTTCTCAGCTGAAAGTAAACATCGTTGCACTCGTTCGCTCGTAATAACTGAAAACTGATCCTAGGTCTCAGTTCCCTCATACTGAAATGTGCATTCACTTTTATAATTCCCCATTACTGCTTATATTAACTTATGTAATATCTTCATATAAAAGCATTTTCATCTCTGGGTTCCTCCTTTGGTTGACTAGGTAACCTGCAAAGTGTGAGTTATCTGTACACTGCTGGCCAAATGTTGTGAAACTCATGGTTCGTGAACAAGGCATGTAGTTCATGGAATCATGACAGGATAATTACCGGTACTAATGCTTCACAATAAGATTTTAGGGAACTGATGTTAACATTATACTACTTCGGGAAGGTGAGCTGTGTCCAAAGACGAATTAGATACAATCTGCAGTAACTCCATCACCGCGAGGAAGCACTTCGTATCTTATTTTTCCTAACACCAGACCATTATATTGAACTTAGGAGAGGTCCCTGGGGTGAAGAAGTTAACGTTCTACAGATTCACTTGCCAAGTTTAGTATATTTGCTTACCATGAAAATTTTGGTAGTAAAAATATACTGTGAGGACCTGGAGTGTAAAGACTGGCATTGGTGGTCAATCTCTTTAGATCTTATCAGTGAGTGATGTGGTGTAGATGTGAATGTGTAAACCACTTCGATCCGATCGGTTATATTCTGGTTTAGTGCTGCAATCTCCAGATGATTTCATTCATTATAGTGGAAACCATTTGTATTGGAGGAATTAACGAAGGTTATTTCCTCTCCAGTTCGAAAGGTCTTTCCTAATCTTAGAAAACCCGTCTAGTGATAGCAAGCAAACAGTATAACACGCCATCATAGTGAAGGGTTAAAAGTACTCAGCCGTGTAGGTGCTGTTGTGGCGGTGTGTGGTGGTTGTGTTGTGGCTGGGGCACAGAGCGGGTATACGAAGTGAATACAGGAGCCTGAGAGTGTTAATAATGCCTCAGTGGTGCTGGTGGTGTAGTGATGAGTGGTGGTATTGGTGTGGCAGGGGCAGGGGCAGGGGTCGGGGGTACAGGTCTGGTCCCTGGCTGATGTGTCGCACGGTCCGCTGATGGGGACGCACTGCCAGGGGGCGCTCCAGTCGTGTCTGGCTGTGGGGGCAACACAAGGCACACAGCGTTACATCACAAATAGCTATAGTCAGAATAAACACAGTATATTCATTATCATCGTCATCATTACCATCATCATTAATAACCTAATCCAATCTACTAATTTATATACAGTATTGTTAACTTTAATATTTACCTCCGCCAACGAAGTTGGAAGATGTTATATAATCACCTATGTTTGTCTGCCTATCTGTCTGTCTGTTTGTCCAGACAATATCTCCAAAAATTCTCAATGAATTTCTGTGAAATTTTGTGGTATAGTGGGCCATGGACCAAGGAAGACATTATTAAATTTGGGGGCGGATCCGGATCCGGCTCTGGAGTATCCCGCACAATATCTGGAAAAGTTCTCAGTGAACTTAAATGAAATTTTGATGGAAGGGCGAGCCATGGGCCAAGAAAGAATGGGTTAAAGTCGGGGGCGAATCCGGATCCGGATCTTTTTTTTTTTTTTCCCTCTGCCAAGGAGGTTATGTTTTGCCTCGCGTTGGTTTGTTTGTCTGTCTGTCTGTCTATTAGCTGGATTATTCAAAAAGTTTTGAACGAATTTTGATGAAATTTTGTGGAAGGGTGGGCCATGGGCCAAGGAAGAAATGATTAAAGTTTGGGATCCTATATCCATGGATCCGGATTCGGATCCCTTTTAGTGGCAATGGCATTGACGGAGGTATGCGCTCTCTTAGTACTTTCTAGTTTTTTTATGCAGTACCCACAACATTGAAACAGAAGCAGGTAATGGTCAACATAGTATACTTATCATCATCATCATCATCATTATCATCATCATTATCATCATCATCATCATCATCATCATCATCAGCAGCAGCAGCAGCAGCAGCAGCAGCAGCAGCAGCAGCAGCAGCAGCAGCAGCAGCAGCAGCAGCAGCCTAACGTAACTTTCTGACATTACTTGTTAATACTGTTCTAATTGTACGTCCCACAGAACATGCACATATTCTTTCATATCACCCTTGTCATTACTCCCTTACAATTCGTATTCCTAATTAATATTATGAATATTGTGATTGCAAGACATAATCCTGGGTATTCTCGGGTTGCTGCATCACGAGTGAGAGAGAGAGAGAGAGAGAGAAAAGAGAGACTGCTCACGTGCTTGCCTCTTATTTTAGCTTTAACTTTCATGGGTCTATAAAGGAGTAATGTAAGGTATAATTAGGGCTGGAATGAATCCCTGGAAGCCTTGAACTTAAGATGTAGTGTTCCAGGAAAGAGTGCTGGAGTAGTCGTTGTAAAAGTTTCTTTCTTTCTCTCTCTCTCTCTCTCTCTCTCTCTCTCTCATCTATCTATATATCTACCTCTATCTCCTCTTTCTCTGTGTTTAATGAAAGGAAGAAAGACCCAAAGGGTACAAGGTCACAACCGGTGCTCCCTCAATGAAAAATACATAGAGTCAAATTCAAGAGCCGTTCGCTTCGAAATACCTGAACACCTTACGTTTGAAAGACCGAAGGGCATAGACACAGCGAAATCCAGACAGAGCAGACAGTTCCAGAGACGACCCGTTGCATACACGAATGACTGTGAATATCGCTTCATTCTTGCAATAGAGAGATGGGCAAAAAAGGGATGTGAGGTTGTTGCTAGACGGGGGCTGCGCAGCTACCATAATAGATAAAAGATGCAAGCGGACTGTTCAGAGAAGCAGTGATCACTGAAGTGGCGATAGCAAAGAGACAGAGATGTAACAGTGCTGCGATGAAAGAGATGTTGAACGGAGTCAGTAAGAGGAGGACAGTTGATGACAAGAAAAGCCTTTGACTCCACTCTGTTAAGATGAGCTGTATGTGGGGAGCCCCTCACCCCATATGAGAGCTGTATTCCACACATGGACGATAAAACCCTTCTATAAAGTCAATAGTTGGGGAACAGAAGGCTTGGCACTACTAGTCATTTGGAAGCATATTTTGGAGGAGAAGTAATATTCTCTTTCCATGATAAATTTCTAGAGACTGAAACCCCAAGTAGGTTCAAAGATGATGCAGGACGGTGTTGGATAATGTTAAATATTTAAGGATACTCCTGTGGAAGATTTTTTTCGGGTAGAAAGACGTAGGAACTGAATTGCTGATGGATTAAAAAGAGGAAGTTACTTTTATTCCAATTACAGATAAGAGCCAAGCCAGAAATTATTTGTGCCATAGCCTCATCCCGTGTTTGTTGAAGCAATTGCTGTGATGGACATTATGAGAAGTGGATGAAGAGGTGAAAGGTGGCGTTTTCAACGTACGAGTGGATAGGGTTAGGGTTAGATGTACAGCTCAGAAGGTCGTTGATGAATGGAAGGAAGAGAATCTGTGATAAGACAGAGTCCCAGTGAACCCCATTATTGATAGTTCTGGGATAAAATCGTTGGCCGTCTGCAACAGCAGTTATAGAACGACTAGAAAGAAAGCTAGAGATGAAGGCAAAGATAGAGGGATAGAGAAAGTAAGAGGGTATGTATCTGTCTGTCTAGCTCTATCTTTATCTATCTTTCTATAAAATGCCATCATGAGGTTGACTGGAATACTTTCTCTACGATGACATCTTAGAATAGTTTATTCCTGCTGTCTTCAGAAAATTGATTAGGTAATGCCCCTTGTATCTGATGAAGGCTGAATCAACCCCTTCAGTTGGCAGTCCCTCCTGAGATAAATAGTGTCACTGGAGGCAGCAAGAATAGAATATAAGAGTGATCATTCAGTTGCAAGTTTTTGATTTGGTGAGGGGCTTTTCACTTTACTCTTGCTGCTTCCGAATTGTTCTAGCTGGAGCAGTTAAATGTAGTCTTCATCAACTTCTTTTACCATTATAGCTCCTTCCTAAGCTGAGTAAAATTGTCTTATGGTAGCTAAAATAGAATGAAGCGTACGTGCTCGTTTTCAGGTGTATAAAGCGTGGGTGTCAAATCCATTATCAAGGTGGCATCGGTGAGCGGCCACCCCGTTACGCAGATGATGCATTTAGGGGAGGGGCTGACAGGTACGGTGAGACGTTAGGCGTGTGGCCAGCGTGAGTCAGGCAGCGAACGTGTGGCCAACGTGAGGCAGGCAGAGAACGTGCGGCCAACGTGAGAAAGAGAAGAGAATGTGTGGCCAAAGTGAGACAGGCAGAGAGTGTGTGGCCAACGTGAGGCAGGCAGAGAATGTGTAGAGAACGTTGGAGACAGAGGTGAACGATGGGTGAACAGAATGGCGGGTGAAAGTGAAAAAGATATCGAGTATGAAGGTGTGAAGAGAGTGAGTGAATGTGTGAGTGAAGCAGAGACGATGGAGATGATACAGAGTGAATGTGTGGAATGTGTCATGTAAGTAAGACAGAGATGATGATAAAGTGAGAATGTATGGAGAGTGTGAGCCAATGTAAAACAGATGATGTATGATTGCGTGAAGAGTGTGAGGGATGATGTTTGGAGACTTTGCGTAATGCTGGGACGAATGGTGTGTGAGTGAATCAGAAATGGCGTGTGAATGTGTGGAGAACGTGAGTCAAGCAGAGGTAATGTGTGATTGAGTAATGAGTGAGAGTGGAGCAAACATGATGAGTGAATGCATCATGAGTGTGAATATGGCAGAGATGATGAGTGGAGAGTGTGGGTGAGATTGAGGTGATGGGTGAATGAATGGAGTGTGAGAGTGAGGCAGAGACGCTGAGTGAGCAAGGTATACATTGTGAGTGAGTGACACAGAGTACATGAAGGCTCAGGTATACCCACCATATGAGGTAAATAGAGACAGCTACGGTAAGGATGAAGCCTGTTCCCACCGCCACGATGGCCAGTGTCCAAAAATTCATGTGACCTGCAACATAGAGAGTTAAGTTAGGTTAAGTTAGGTTCAAGTCATATAATACAGAGTTAAGTTAGGCTAAGTTCAAATAGGTACATTCATATAGGGCAGCGTACATCTACACACACACACACACACACACACACACACACACACACACACACACACACACACACACACACACACACACAAACTTACACACATACAACCTTTCATCTCCACCCCCCCACACACATGCATACATGTATACAAGCATACGCACAGAAAAAAATACCAGAATATTTCAAACTCTTTAAGCTCCCCCTGACACAGATGCACCGTGGACTGTGGAAAAGCCCAGTTGGACGTTCACATTTTTCTCGCCCAACTAAAGCTGCGCAGATGGAGTTTTATATTATTTTACTAGCAGGGGTACCCGGCGTTGCCCGGACCAAAAAGGTGAACACTCTAATCCTATTTGTTCTTGTTCAGTCTTTCTTTTTACTCCAGAAAGATCATGTATCTCTTATGCTTTTGATGAGGGATTATGAGAGGTCCAGGAACTTTCTATTTCAGCTTTTGCAGACTGACGCACAGTATTTGTGAGCATATGTTTACAGTTACCGGTGACCTCAAATGACCTCCGACCAGTGATCTCAAATGGCCTCAGAGGTCAACCTCACATAGCCTGTGTCCGAACTGGAGGTCATGTGAGTCTCCACGCCAAAAATTGGGCTGTTGGGTCCAGTCGTTCGAGCATGTATTACCGGTGACCTCAAAGGACCTCCGACCAGTGACCTCAAATGGCCTCGAAGGTCAACCTCACATAGTCTATGTCCGAACTGGAGGTCATGTGAGTCTGCATGCCAAAAATTGGGCTGCATGGGTACCCGGCGTTGCCCGGGGCAAAAAGGCGAACACTCTACCGGTGACCTCAAATTACCAAGGACTGAATTTGGACCCGCCTAAAAACCATCCTTGGGTCACCCTGATTCAGAATATATATTGGTCTGGGTCTCTGACCCTTGGTTTGGGTGTGATTGAAGGACAAACAAACAACAGACAAACAAACAAACAACACGGCTCTTTTATTCATATATATTTTGTTTAGGTGATTATTTTTTAACTATGAGATTCCTTTACTAGTGGCGGGGTTAATGAAGGTTGATCTACTCCCTGACATGAATGAATAAATAAATAAAACAAGATTGACGTATTTTAGCTGAAGGAGTTAAAATTAGCTGAAAAAAGTGATAAATTAATTCTTTAGCCAGACAATGCTAAACTGAAAAACCTGGGGAATATGATTAAGGGCCGCATTGCAGGAGGCTTAGGAGGCTTCGTAATACCTCTTCCTAAGCGATTTATTTGGCATATTACATCCCAACTGTAAAATAAACAAGGTTGCTACTTGACACACAGAGAAAGTGACGAAATTTCCTGTGACTACAAAACGATGGTAAGCAGTGTCAAAAATTCAGCATACTATTGATCCGGACGACAGGGGTGTATCAGTCACTCGAATATCAAGCAAGCAAGGGAGTTTGAGAGCCTGTGAGAGTGCGTGAGGGTGCGTCAGGGTGTTGTGATGCCTGTGGGTGGGGTGAGTGAGGGTGTTGAGTGCGTGCGGGTGCGGGTAGTGTGTGCAGAAGTGTAGGGTTGTGGGGTGTGGAGTGGTGTGGGGCGATGTGGTGTGCTTGAGGGTTGTGATGTGTATGAGAGGTGCGTGTGAGGGTGCTGGGTGTGTGAGGGTGTGGGGTACGGAAGGGTGTGGGTGCGTGTGTGAGCTGGCTGCTGTGATGATGTGGTTAATGTGAGGCAGCGGGAGGGAAAATTGGGTTTCTGGCTGGCGTCTTGTCAACCACTCTCCCCTCACCCCTCTCCTCTCTCTCTCCCTCTCTCTCTCTCCCCCTCTCTCTCTCTCTCTCTCTCTCTCTCTATGTATGTGTGTGTGTGTGTGTGTGTGTGTGTGTGTGTGTGTGTGTAAAAGAGTGAGAGGGTCCCGGCATCACATTAGCTTTCTGGTGATAAGATAATGAGGCAAAGTTAGGTGACGCCGACCCACTTTGCATAACGGAGCGCCCTCACCCATCCCAAGGGGGGTCTCAGCATACAGGAGGTAATATCATGTTTAATATACACCGACGGAAATTAACTTTATGAAATACAATGCTACAAAGCTTCATTTAGGACTGGTGGTTCCTCAGTCCTGATAATGTATGCTGTATCTTTCACTGTTGGAAGTTAACTTAGTGAAATATGCTTCATCGGGTCCTTATATAGCAGTACCGTGAGTTATTCAAATCGGAGAAATTATAGACACATACTAAAGCTGCATTTACTGTAACTATGCCACAGAAAATACTTCGGCCTGCAAGTATGATTTCTACCATACTGCTACACGTGTCATGCAGATGCTGCTGCAATACTCGGTAAAGCTGTGCAGTCAGAGCATAAACCTTTGATCTTCATAATCAGACGACTTTTAAAATAATTTTCTCTTGATATACACTGTCTAATTTATGCAAAATACGAGATATTTTTCGGACTAAAGGGGTTAGGTATGGCCTTCATTAACCCTTTCAAGTCAAGAAGTGTTTCCAAAACTGAGTATAGTTGTTTGAAGGCAGCAAGAATATATCAACAAATATATCACTTGGTATATCACGCACCTGCATACAGTAATACCATAATGGCGCATCGTTTCGTACGTGTTTATAAAATTTGCTGTGCGTTGTGTGATCCAAACATCTATTATTTATGAACTGTCTTTTGACTGAACTAAGTAATGCTAGGGAACCTCCTACCACAATTCTGAAAAAAAAAAAAATACCATGCGAATTACTATAGAATTTTATACCTACCATGTCCTGTGTATATGTCCGTATGTACGTGTTTATAACCCTAATTAATCGTCCGGCTTGTCACTCACATTAGACTACACCATTCACTGGCATGGGGGGTGAGGGGCGAGAGAGGGATGGGACAGAGGTGACGGGGAGGTGAGGAGAGGGAATGTAGGGGTGAGGGAGAGAGAGGTGGGGGTGAGAGGGTGAGAGGCAGGATGTGTGTGGCTGTGTTCCCATGGTGACGCCAAGCCCTCGTCCTTCACCACAGGCAGAGTCAAGGGGCAGGAATATGGGTAGGGGCAGGGGTAATGACAGGGGCAGGGACAAGGGCAGAGGTAGAGGCGGGGGCAAGGACAGGGTTAGGGGGAGGGTTAGGAGATAGGGTGGGTGCAGGAACAACGACAGGAATAGGAGCAAATGCAGGGACAGGGGTAGGGGTAGAAGCAGGGATAGGCGTGGGGACAGGGGTTGAGGTAGGGGTAGGGGCAGGGGTATGGGTAGGGGTAGGAGTAGGGATAGGGACAGGAGGTGTAAGGTCAGGGGCAAGGGCAGGGAGGAGGACAAAGACAGAGACAAGCGCAGGGAAAGGGTCAGGGACAGGAGCAAAGGCAAGAACATGGACAGGGGTACGGGCAGGGACAGGGAGAGGGACAGGGACAGGGGAAAGGGCAGAGGCAGTGGCAGATGCAAGGACAGGGAAATAGTAGGGATAGGGATGGGGTCGGTGACAGGGGAAAGGGTAGGGGCAGGGACAGGAACAGAGGCAAGAGGGCAGATATGGGCAAGTTAAAAAAAGATGTCCAGCATAATGGCTTGGGAGGAGACAGGGGGATGGAGACTGAAGACACGAGGTGTTGCAGGTAAATGCGGTGACTGTAATGGGAGAAACAAGAGGAAACATTCACAAAGTACAATACAAGAGTCCAACAAAATGTCTAAGGGCCGAATATTTGATTTTGCCTTACGACCTTGCCTTTCAACCGGCTGCTCTAAAAATCGAATTAATTATTGTTGATTGACCCTCCACCATTCCACTACGTTTGGTCCAAGTCGGATGAAAGCTGTCTGAGTTGACCTTGCCCTGCGACCTGATCATTGATCTGTTGTTCTCAGAATCGAATTTCTTCACCTTTGGCTGACCTTCAGTCCTTCTACCAAGTTTAAACCAGATCGAATCAAAATTGTCTGAGTTATAGGTAAAACATTTTAGCCCAATGACTGTCCTTGACGAAATGCTCTCTAATTCCAGTCCCTTCATCTTTCGTTTACCCTGAACCCTTCCAAAAAGTTTAGTCTAAGTCGGAGAAAAGCTTTAAGCTGGCCTTGCTATGTGATCTCAACCTTTGATCTATCATTTTAAAAAGAAAATAAGTTAACCCTTTGGCTGACCCTCACCCCCTCCATCAAGTTTAGCTGAAATTAGAAAAAAAAGGAACACTTAGAGAGTACAATACCCGCACCCACCAGCTGGTCTAAGGGTCAAATATTTGATCCGTGACGCTGACTTTTACCGATTGCTTTGAAAACCGAACCTCTTCATTCTTGTTGGACCCTTAACTGTTCCACCAAGTTTTATCAAAATCGGATCAAAACTGTGTTAGCCAACTTTTCCCTGTGATATCACAGACAGACATTTGCCTGACCACTAAAAAAATTCCAGTCGGTGTATCCTTATTTTACCCCGAACCCTTACACAAAGTTTGCTTTAAACTGATAAGAAAATGTTTAAATTGACATGCCATGTGACCTTGATCTTTGATCTATTGTTCTCAAAAACAACATGCAAACCCCTTGCCCAGTCCTCAACCTTCCACCAAGTTTGGTTCAAATCAGATCAAAATGGTGTAAATTATATTTCTCAAACACTGACACATGAATCGAAATTTTATCCTGCCTTGTGACCTTGATGTTTGACTAATTGTTCTCAAAATCGAACCCCATTCCTGCCTTACCCTCAACCATTCCACTAAGTTTGGTGTAAATTGGGCAAAAGATCTTTAAGTGAGACTTCCTATAGCAAACTATGACCTATCCCTGTGACCCTGTCCGGTAACCTTTGTTCTAAAAAACATTAGATATACTTCTCAGCCACCCAGCGACCCTTCCACCAAGTTGGGTTAAAACTGGATGAAAACTTTTGAGTTAGTTTGTTCACACACACACACACACACACACACACACACACACACACACACACACACACACACACACACACACACACACACACACACACACACGGGCCGAGTAAAACAATACCTGCTCTCGTTTCTTGAGCCAGGTTATAAAACTGCTTTTGTTATATTGCTCACACACACACACACACACACACACACACACACACACACACACACACACACACATGGGTCGAACTCTGACCTTGCTCTGTGACGTTGACTGTTGACAGAATTTTGTTGAAACTGAATCCATTTGTCCATGTGTTACTCTCAACCCTTCCACCAAGTTTGGTCTACACAAAAGCGAGCTAAATATAAGTCAGTCAGAGAGCACATACCGTTGCCAACATCAATAAAATTTATTGTATATTCCTGCATCTGGATTCGGATCCACCCTAAAATACAACCTGATGAATACTTTTACTGTCTCACATGGTCTGGTTAGAGTAGTTGGCCCTGTAACACAAATATCATACAATACATACCTCCGCCCACGCCAGTGAAATGTATTATTTATTCCTGCATACGGCCCCAGATTAAGCTCAAAATCTTATCAACTCTTCCTTGACTCACTGTCCACCTATCCACCAGATTTCACTGAAATCGGATAAAACTTTCTGAGACATCTTGTACACATACAAAGAAACAGATACGAGTGAATATATAAAATTTTCCAACTTCGTTAGCGGAGGTACGTAAGCTGACAGCCATGTGACCTTGAACTTTTATCTTTTCTTGTGACCTTGACCTTTGACTGATTGTTCTCCATATCGAATCCCTTCATTCTCGCCCTCCCCTGAACCCTTTTACTTGGACTGGTCTAAATTGGACAAAAACAGTTTAAGCTAACCTCACCATATGACCTTAACATTTGACTTATTGTTCTAAAAAAAAAAAAAAAAAAAAAAAGGTCAACCCCTTGGCTGACCCAAAAAACCACCACCAAGTTTAGTCCAGATCAGATCAAAACTAGTTCATTAGTTTGCTGACACATAACCAGCACTCGAGTCGAACTTTTACCTTGCCTTGTGACCTTGACCTTTGACTAATTGTTCTCAAAATCAAATCCTTTCTTTCTTGCCTGACCCTTCCACCAAGTTTAGTGTAATCTGGTCAACGATACCTAAGCTGATCTTTCCATGTGCCTCTGACTTTTGATCTATCTATCTATCTATCTATTGCCAGACGCCATAATCCCCTACGAGGTGGCCATTTGACTCTGAGTTATTTGTTTTACAGGAAGGGGCTCTAACCCTCCACCAACCCACTTGTTGACACCTAGGGAGCACGTATGATGCCTTCTCAAAAACTACTGGTTCACTCTTTGACTCTCCCCCAAGGCGCTGTTCATCCTTACCGGTTTATTTCTGTTTCTGCTTCTTTAATATATTCTTGTATGTTATTCATGCAATCTAATCGATATTAAAAAAGTATAAGATAGAAAATAGAGAATATTAATGGGTAGTTTGGGAAATAAATCGTGAGGGAAGAGGTGCTACGGAGCCTCCTTAGCCAGCGAGAAAACGGACCTCGAGTCTTTCCACCAAACATGGCTAAAGTAGGATAAAAATTGAGACGTCGAGTGAAACGGTACATCCTCTGGGCTATCGTCGGCGCGTGTGTAATAGTGCAAATTATACAGAATTGGGAGGGGAAAACACGATTAGAAAATTAGGTGAGGGTAGGCTGGGAGAAGACGAATGCTAGGGAAGTAGGAAGAGAGGAAGGAAAGAGACAGCCAAGGAGGGAGGGAGGAGTCAGGGTAGCATGGAGGGCAGGGAGGAGACAGAGAGGGTCAGGGAGGATATGAAGGAAGTGGGACTCAGAAAGATAAGGAGGGGGGAAAGTGTCAGGGAGTCATGGAGGGAGGAGGAAGTCGGGGAGGCATGGAGGAAAGGAGGAATCAGGAAGGTAGGGCGTAGAGGAGGTACCGAAGAAAGGAGGAGGCAGGGTGGCATTAAGGGGAGGAATGGAGAGTCAGGGAGACAAGGAGAAAGGAGAGGAGGAATCAGAAGTCAGAGAGAGGGAAGGAGAGAGGAGTGAGTGAGGGAGGGTGGAAGGGAGGGAGGGAAGGAGAGAGGAGTGAGTGAGGGAGGGTGGAAGGGAGGGAGGGAAGGTTAGGAGCCACTGACGTACAAGTATGAAAGATGAAAGGCGTACTGTAATTTAAGTGAAGAGGACTAGTAGGTACAAAGGAGACAGGGAGATCACTGTGGATGGTGATGATGCTGATGATGAAGATGATGGTAAGGAGGAGGAAGAGGAGGAGGAGGAAAAGGAGGACAGGAGTGGTGAGAAGATGGGGGGAAGATAGGGCAAGGGATGGAGGCAAGATGAAAATGATGAGACGAAGAAATTGTGATGACAGAGGAAAGGAAGGGTGAGGAAAGGGAACAAAGTGTACAAAGAGACTGTATGGTGAGAGAAAGCAGCGAGTAAGCAAAGAGAGAGAAAGAGAGAGAGAGAGAGAGAGAGAGAGAGAGAGAGAGAGAGAAGGGGGGAGGCAGGGAAGGAAATTGGGAGGAGAAATGGATAAAGTTTTGGTCCTTCCCTTCCAGCAGCTGTAGGGGATGGGACGAGGCTTGTGTGTGTGTGTGTGTGTGTGTGTGTGTGTGTGTGAGAGAGAGAGAGAGAGAGAGAGAGAGAGAGAGAGAGAGAGAGAGACAGACAGACAGACAGACAGACAGACAGAAGAGGTAACCAAACATTAAATCATGGGAAAAATATTGGCCCTAGGACAAAAAAAAAAAAAAAAAAAATGGAGAGGCAGGAATAAGAAACAAGAAAAAAAATAATTAACAGTAAAGAATAGACGGAGGATACATCAATAGAAAGAAACTAGGAGAAAGATACATGAACAGGGCAATAGAAGAGACGAGATAGAATGATTTACGTATATAAAGAGTGAATGGGTGATAACACAGGAAGATGGAAGATAAAATGTAAAGGAAGAGAGAAAAGCAATGTAATAACAGCAGAAGCGAGGAAAAAGATGGGGACGAGGAAGAAGAGGAGAAAATTTTGGAACATGGAAGATGAAAAAAAAAAAGGCTTAGTGTAAAAGATGAAAGCACGAACGGAAATTGACAGACCTAGAGCGAGCAAGCGAGAGAGAGAGAGAGAGAGAGAGAGAGAGAGAGAGAGAGAGAGCAGCCACTTGGGCAGATTAGTTGATGGACTAGAGCCACGGAGGGTTTGGGGAGGGAGAAGGGGGCGGAGGAAGTTAAAGGAGACGAAGGATAGAAGAGGGGAGAGAAAGGCAGAAAGGGGAAGAGAGGAAAGAGAGAGGAGGGGAAGGAGGAGGTAGGCGCTGAAGAGAGAGGTGAAGGGAGGCGAAAGAGGGGTGGAGAAGACGAATGGGAGGAGAGGAGGTAGGCAGAAGGAAGAGAGAAAGAAAGAGGTGTATAAGTTAAAGGGGAGAAAGAAAAAGACATGAGGAGGGGACAAGCAGAAAGAAGAGGAGAGAACGTAGCAGGAGAGAGAGAGAGAAGGAGGAAAGAAGAGGGAGGAGAGTGGGGAACGTACAGAGAAGAGAAAGGAAAAGAATGGGAGGGTAGGAACAGAGAGAGAAGAGGAAGGATGATTAGAGAGGTAAGAGAAGAAAGGAATACGATATGTGGAAGAATAAGAGAGACAGACAGACAGACAGACAGACAGACAGACTGTATTAGAGGTCCCTGAAAAGATGAAAGTACCATAATTAAAAACTTGATAAGTTACGAGAGAGAGAGAGAGAGAGAGAGAGAGAGAGAGAGAGAGAGAGAGAGAGAGAGAGAGAGAGAGAAGTAGAGTGAGTTACAAGGATTTTTATTAGGGCAAGCGGCATCTCAAAATGTCTTACTTCCCACACCGAAGCAGTATTGGTAGTTTAATAGTGAAGGAAAAGTATATCGTAGTTGGAAGGTTCTCCTAATCCCGGGGAAATGGCCGGGATAGGAAACTTTTACAGGAAAGGGGGACACATTCAATCTACCAATATATTAAGCCCAACGAAACTTTATCTTGGCGTATCTTGAATTCAATGAGGAACTGTCAACTAACTCTGCTAGCAGCCGACTCCATGTACTATATATATTCAGTATTTTGTACGTGAAGAAATTACCATACGTATCAGGATGGCAACACTTTGCATTAAATTTTCATCCGCTGCTCCATTTTGTGTTGATATTAAAACTAAGTGTGTGCAAGTTGTTGGTATTTTCAAATCAATGAAGGATTTTGGAAATCTCTATTAGTTATATGCGCAAAGCCAGTTCTCTATCGAAATGTCGCCCAGGGACAACAGCCTTCAGTATTCGAAGTTCCTGATGTATGAGATCAGTTTAGTAGCCCGTGCCTGGACTCTCAAGCCTTGCCATGTCTTTCTTTAAGATCAGCGACCAGAACTGCACAACATATTCCATGTGTGTAGGACAATAGACAGAGAAATAAAAATATTCAGACAGAAATACAGACAGAGAGAAGAAAGACAGACAGACGGACACAAACACACACACACACACACACACACACACACACATATATATATATATATATATATATATATATATATATATATATATATATATATATATACAGGAGATGCTACCCAAAAGTTCCTGAAACTTGAAAGCAGGGAGGAAACCACTTGTCGTACGGTGTGTGGAAGCCAAGTGGCAGTGCACCCACCCTTTGTTTGTTAGTGAGTCAAGTGGCGTTGTGCAGGGTGGATGCGTTTGCCGAATGTGTGTGTGTGTGTGTGTGTGTGTGTGTGTGTGTGTGTGTGTGTGTGTGTGTGTGTGTGTGTGTGTGTGTGTGTGTGTGTGTGTGTGTGTGTGTGTGTGTGTGTGTGTGTGTGTGTTTTGTCTTTGTGTTTGGGTTAGTTTGAGAATTATGTGATCTCAAAAATGGAGGATGTGAAAGAGCAATGTGTGGGCATTAATTTTTGTGTGAAACTTGGAAAGGATGCGCAGAAACTTATAAAATGTTCAAACAAGGATTTGGTGACAATGCTGGTTTAAGCGTTTTAAAAACGGACAAATGTCGACAGATGACGATGCACGTTCTGGTCGCCTTTCCACCAGTTCAGCTTTTAACAATGTGGCCAAAGTTAGTGCAACCATCCTCGCAGATGGCAGGAGGACAATCCACGACATATGTGACATTGCTAGCCTATCGTATGGATGTTGCCAACGCATTATGTCTGGCGACCTTGACATGAGACGAATAGCCGCCAGGTTTCCAGACTGATCAGCAAAAGCAGCATCGCGTGGAGATCTGCACGGAACTCAACGAAATGACCGGAAATGACCCTAACTTCCTCTCAAGTGCCATTACTGTCGATGGAAGCTGGTTTTAAGGGTACAACCCGGAAACCAAACAACAACCACTGCAGTGGAAGAGCCCAGCATCGCCCCGACCAAAGAAGGCACGTAAGGTCATGAGCAATGTGAAGTCACTGCTCATCATTTTCTTCGACATGGTGGGCACTGTTCATAAGGAATTCGTTCCTCAAGGACAGACCGTCAATGCAAAGTTCAACTGTGATGTTTGGAGACGGCTTCGGGAAAACGTGAGGCAAAAAGCATCCAGACAAGAGGCGCACAAACAAATAGGTGCTTCACCATGACACTGCATCCGTGCACACAGCTCTTGGTGTTCAGCAGTTTTTCTATCTATATACCTATCTATATACGTAGGGTGTTTCCTCTTTAACGGGGGATAACCAAGACAGGACGACACACTCACCAAAATACTCATCCAAACAGTCATTTGCTCTTATGTTAATGGGAGAAGGGATCGATCCTCACCGCACCACATCGCGCGAGGGTCAACTGTGCAGTGCAACCAGTGACATCTGCAGCAGAGCCCGACAGCAGAGCTGGTTTACCCCTGCCACATCACAGTGGACCCATACCCTTACCCGCACCTGACCTGATCAGCTGATCACACCCAATGCGGAAGAATATCCCCTCAGGGCTGCGTCATCATTTATTCATTTACAGTTGCTTTCCAATCATTTCTATCAAGCACAGCCACTCTTCCTTGCTCAACAGACATCCCTCTTGCATCCAACGCTCTCTTCACACTGTCCATCCATCCTATTCGTGGTCTTCCTCTCAGCCTTACACCTCTCACATCAGATCTAGTTACCTTTTTCACCAATCGCTCATTACCCATTCTCTCCATATGCCCAAAACCATCGCAACACCCTCTGCTCAACTCGTTCAGCCATCTCCCGCACAACTCCAGTTCTCCTTCGCACTTCATCATTTGCCACGCGACACATACGTGTCACTCACACATACTCCTCAGACACCTCATCTCCATTACATTCAGTCTCGTCCTCTCTGCTACATCCACATTCCATGTTTCAGTCCCATATACGTAGTCGGCACCACTACTCCCTCATACAACCTTCTCGTTATATCCATTCTAAGCAAACGACATCTAAATACTTTTTTTTTCATTCCTCCCAGCACCTTTCCTACTACATTCATTCTAAACTTCACCTCTACATCTATTCTTCCATCCACAGCATCATGTGACCCTAAATACTTGAAACACTCTACCTCCTCAAGCAACACACCATTCAAAACTACATTCATCCTCCTGCCATCTACCAACCTCGTACTCATCGTCACTTTACTTTTATTCTCATTCACTCTCAATTTCCTGCTTTCACACAGCAGTGTCTCCCACCTCACGTATTCACCAGGTTTGGCCCCCTGTGACATTTTCTTCTTTCCGAAAATGAAAATCCAGCTCAAAGGACTAAGACATGGGCGTCCGGAGGGGGGGGGCAAGGGGGGGGGCAGTTGCCCCCCTTTGGAATTTGACGGCATCAGTTCTTGTTCAAGGAAGATTGATGTGAGTCGATTCATGCATTCTGTCACTATGCATTTGTGTATATCATGTAACTCATGTAAGTATATGCCTGTGCCTATTTGGAGTGTGTGTATTTTGATATAACCGCACATATATGTATAATTTCTTTTATTTTGCCCCCACCCCCATACAGAAAGTCCTGCGGACTCCCCTGGACTAAGATCTGACACCACTGAGATCCAGGAGGAATCGTAGAAGATTCTGAAGAAGCTGGTGCTCAAAAACCTCCAGAACGCGTTCCGATCGTAGGAGAAGCGCTGGGATCGTTATCTGCACTCCCAAGAGCTCGTGTATATATATATATATATATATATATATATATATATATATATATATATATATATATATATATATATATATATATATGAAGAGAGAGAGAGAGAGAGAGAGAGTAGAACAGGAGTGAGGTAAGGGTGGATCAGGTTCCACCCCCAGGACTGATATTGACACTAGACCGTGATAAATGAAGCTGCCTTCCCCACCCCGGGTTGTAGGACTAAAACTCACCACACAAAAGCCTACCAGGAAAAAACTCACTGGAAGAAAAATTCTCCAGACAAAAATTCGCCAAACAAAAACTCTATCTATCCATCTATCTATCTATCTATCTATCTATCTATCTATAGTCAGACGCCATAATCCCTAAGGGGTGGCCGTTTGTCTTTCAGTTAGTTGTTTTACGAGGAGGAGCATTAATCACCAGCAAAGCCACTCGTCGACACGTAGGGAACACGTATGGGTTGATTATATGGCTGCCATCCAGAGATGTAACTGGTTTCCCTGCTTACAGGAACCAAAAAGCTTGTCGCTTATTGTAAAGTCACCTGAAAAGAAAAGAAGAGTAATGAAAAGTGACAGGTGAGATGGGAGACATAGGAAGAGAGGAGAGAAGACACAGTAAAAGAATGATAAAGGTGAAGGGAGAAGTAAACACCACTACATCAAGTGAGTGGATGATGGTCGCCACCACCTACCACAACAACTCGACAAAAACTCACTAGATATAAACTTAACGATTGGACACGGAGATAGTCAGCCAGTATCATTTCATGTACAGTGTCAATAAAACCATTATGTAGTATTATCAGTATAGGCCTAACCAATTCATACGTAAAGTATCTGTAATGATAGCAGGGGTATGCTTTATACGTAACACGTAACATCGTAACACTGGTTAATGTTATTCGTAAAATATCGGCTAAAGTGCAATATAAAACTAATATTAAATGAAAAATAGTCAAAGCTCTTCAGTTACAAAAGATGTGTTTAGAAACTGACTCTGTGTTCAATATATCGACTTTCTGCCAAAGGCCAGAGCTTCGCACAGAATCTGTAATCGTTGCAGGTCCTATATATATATATATATATATATATATATATATATATATATATATATATATATATATATCTATATATATATCTATCTATCTATCTATCTATATATATATATATATATATATATATATATGTATATATATATATATATATATATATATATATATATATATATATATTACTCTTTCCTTTGCAAGATGACCTCTTACAGCTTGTTTCTTCACTAGCGTTCCATGTCTCGGATCATGTTAGTTCAAATCATGCTTCGATTGTCGCGAGCATTTTGTTTCATGGTTTTGAGAAATTCGACTAACATTTGTTTGGTAAATTTTTATCTTCGTTACCATTCAGTCGGTGAGTACTGTCCTTTATTTATTTATATATTTATTTATATTTTTTGTCCAGTGAGTCTGTGTCCGCCCCCTCCCCCCCCCACTACCACAGTCCCTCCCAGTCTTCCTCTCCTCTCGTCCTTTTTATTCATTTATTCATTTGATATCATAATCATTATATTTAATTTTTGCCTTCCATCTTTCACCATTCTCTCTCTCTCTCTCTCTCTCTCTCTCTCTCTCTCTCTCTGACACATTCGCACAAAGTCTAGTGAACTCAGTAGGTGGAAAATGTTTCACAACTTTCCACCAAAATTCATAGTGCTTCTTGTCAGAGGCTCATACGTTGTTATAAAGCATATGAGTGTCCTGACATGAGTATGCCACCACAGATCAAAGTACAACTCTCTTATTTATATATATTTTTAAACTGAAGCTGTCGGACAATCAGTGTTTGCTTTGTCTGGCGTAAACCCAAACTCCATCTCATCAATATTCACTGTCCCTTATCATACCTTCCGGGACTCTCCTGTACTGTCATTACCTTGTAAAAAAAAAAAAAAAAAAAAAAAAAAAACTTTATGCCTCAGTAATTTCCCCTCGCCAGGATATCACCCTTCTTCTTATACATATTTACAATCACGCTCTTCAACCAGTCATCTGGTACAACACACTTATTAATAATAGAATTTAGTATATCAGTAACTAAACCCACTTCAGTATCTCCTGAGGCCGAACACATCTCAGGAGTCAAGCCAGACACCCTCGCCGCCTTCCCCAACTGCATCCTGTCGATTGTTTTGCCAGCGATACCAAACTCAAGCAATGGCTAAGGGCCAAACACTGGATCTGCCGTCTCCAAACTTTCCCTCCTCGATTCAAACTCCTAGTTCGGCAAGCGGTTCTAATGTTCTCTCCAAGCATATTTATCAATCTATCTATATAGAACAGTGGTTATTTTGCATACATTTCTTCACTGTGACGTTTCTGCATATACATATATATATATATATATATATATATATATATATATATATATATATATATATATATATATATATATATATATATATATATATATGCAGTGTGAACGTGCATGTGCGTGTGTGTGTGTATGTGTGAGAGAGAGAGAGAGAGAGGGGGGGGGAAAGGGAGAGAGAGATAATGTTAACAGAAGTTTATATTTACCAAGTCGTTTTAGTGGCAAATAGGATTAGCATGGTGAGAACGTATCGTACGATTACACCTACTAACGAATGTTATCACAGCCCTTGACTTCACTATCACAGCCTTCATTAACATCACTTTCACTGTCATCAATACAGTTATTATATCCACGACAGTCATCACCTTCACTACCCTTATCACCACTATCATCAGTAGTTATTACAGTTATTAAGTGTTTTCATTCAAAGTATTAAACTTCAACACCGGAATGTTTTCTTTGGCGAACAAAACCGTCTGACGCAAACCACAGTGAAGGAAACGAGATATTTTAATTGCACGTAAAATAAGAGAAGGAAAGTTTTTGCATTCCCTTATCCTTGACCTTCCAAAAAATAAATAATCTATCTATCTATCTATATACCTAGGCTGCTTCCCCCAAGGAAAGGGAGGTAGCCGAGACAGGACGACTCACTCTCCATTTACTCATCCATTCAAACATATTCATTTGCATCTTAGCCCCAAAGGGGAGAACGGACAGATCCTCACCGCACCACACCGCACAAGGGTCAACTGGGCAATGCAATCAGTGACATCCGCAGCAGGGCCCGACAGCAGAACTGGTTTACCCCTGCCACATCATAACAGACCCATCCCCTTACCCGCACCTAACCTGACTAGCTGATCAGACCAAATGCGGGAGAATATCCCCTCAGGGCTGCGTCATCACTTATTTATTCACAATTTCTCTCCATTTATTTCTGTCACGCACAGCCACTCTTCCTTGCTCAACAGACATCCCTCTCGCATCCAGCGCTCTCTTCACACTGTCCATCCATCCTATTCGTGGTCTTCCTCTCAGCCTTACACCTCTCACATCAGATCTAGTTATCTTTTTCACCAATCGCTCATTATCCATTCTCTCCATATGTCCAAACCATTGCAACACCCTCTGCTCAACTCTACCAGCCATCTCCCGAACAACTCCAGTTCTCCTTCGCACTTCATCATTTCGCACCCGATCCATACGCGTCACTCCACACATACTCCTCAGACATCTCATCTCCATTACATTCAAACTTTTCCTCTCTGCTACACCCATATTCCATGTTTCAGCCCCATATAATGCAGTCGGCACCACAACACCCTCATACAGCCTTCTCTTTTACATCCATTCTAAGCGAACGACATTTAAACACTTTTTTTCATTCCTCCCAGCACCTTTCCTACTTCATTTATTCTAAACTTCACTTCTGCATCTATTCTTCCATCCACAGCAACATGTGACCCTAGTAATTTAAAACAATCTACCTCAAGCAACTCACCATTCAAAACTATATTTATCCCCCCTACCATCTATCAACCTCGTACACTTCATCACTTTACTCTTATTCTCATTTACTTTCAATTTCCTCCTTTCACACACCCTTCCAAACTCCTCTACCAACTGTCTCAATCTCTCCTCTGAATCAGTCACCAGTGCAGTATCATCTGCAAACAGCAGCTGCTTCAGATTCCACTCTCCTCCATCAACATTTACCAGACTCAGACCACCTAAAACTCTTGCATTCACCTCCCTTACAACACCATCCATGTAAATATTAAACAACCAAGGCGACATCACACATCCCTGTCGCAGCCCCACTCTCACGGGAAACCAATCACTCACAGCATTTCCCACTCTTACACACGCTCTACTATTTACATAAAAACTTTTCACCCCTTTTAGTAACCTACCATCAAGTCCATACAATCTTAAAACAGTCCACAAAGCCTCCCTATCAATTCTATCATACGCTTTCTCTAAATCCATAAATGCCCAAAACACATCCTTGCCTTTCGCTAAATACTTTTCACACACTTGTCTCACAGCAAACACCTGATCAACGCATCCCCTCCCTCTCCTAAAGCCACACTGCTCATCACTAATCACTCCCTCTGTACCCTCTCTAACTCTCATAATTAACACTCTACCATACACCTTACCTACAACACTCAACAGACTTATACCCCTAAAGCTAGTACATTCATACTTATCACCCTTGCCTTTATACAACGGGACCACACAAGCACTTGCCCAGTCAATTGGCACCATACCTTTCTCAAAGCACACATTCAACAATCTTACTAACCAGTCAACAATAGTCACTCCACCACCCTTCAGGCATTCCACAGCACACCCATCCATACCTGCAGCTTTCCCTGTTTTCATCTCCTTTACTGCCTTCTCCACTTCTTCCTTCGTGATCAAAGAATCATTCAACTCTCCCAACACATTTATTCCTTGCACCCTTCCATCCGCCACAATCTCAGCCACCCTTTCCTCCTCTACATTTAACAATCTTTCAAAATACTCTGCCCATCTCTTCCTTACTGCATCCATCTCAATTAACATCCTTCCATCCTCTGCTTTTACTCGTTCTTCCTTCCCAGACTCTCCCTTTCGCACCCTTTTCACCTCCTTCCAAAACATTTTCTTATTCTGCTGAAAATTCTCTGTCAGCCGCCTACCCCACCTCTCATCTGCTGCCACTTTAGCATCACGCACAGCCCTTCTCGCTCTATTCCTCTTCTCCTTATACCTTTCATATGACATCTCATCCTTCCTCTGCAGCCACACTTCATATGCACGTCTCTTCTCTGCCACAGCCATACTTACTTCCTCGCACCACCATTCACTTCCTTTTCTTACACCACCACCCACACGTCTCACACCACACACCTCTTCTGCATGCCCCACCACAGCACTCTTAAACAACTGCCATTCCTCCTCCACGCTGCCATTTTCCCGATCTTTCACTGCG
This sequence comes from Coenobita brevimanus, assembly GCF_032717465.1. Taxonomy (NCBI): domain Eukaryota; kingdom Metazoa; phylum Arthropoda; class Malacostraca; order Decapoda; family Coenobitidae; genus Coenobita; species Coenobita brevimanus. The sequence goes on from NC_137050.1 coordinate 30,410,039, forward strand.
TTCCACTCATCTTTCAATTTCTCCTGATACTCTATCTTTTTCTCTCTTTTATCCAACTCACTCACTTTCAAAACCTCCCTGCCACACCTAACCCTCCTAGCTCTCATCCATCTCTTTCCTACTCTTAACTTTCCCTCCACCAGGTAGTGGTCAGACATACCTCCACCCTCCCTCTCAGAACTCCTCACATCCAACAATCTTCCTATTACATTCCTAGACACAACCACATAGTCCATCAAGGCTCTATCAACAACCCTTCCACCCTCCTGTCTCACCCATGTATACTTATAAATATCTTTCTTCTCAAACAGCGTATTCCCAATCACCATCTCTCGCTCAACACACATCGCTATCATTCGTTCCCCATTTTCATTTCTTCCAGGCACACCATGCATACCAACTACACCTTCAACTGCTACATTTCCCACTCTAGCATTCAGATCTCCCATCATTACCACATTCACATTCGCTTCAAAACTCTGCAGACACTCATCAACATCATTCCAGAAAGACTCCCTCTCTTGTTCATAAAAATAAATAAATAAATAAATAAAGCTTCTAATCAGCTTCCTTCTCTAACTGAGATTGAAAAACTCCTCATTGTCCATGTCTTTAATACAAAATCAAATCCAGCTTATCGACAGAATTGATGGTACGTTTGGTAATGAATCTCGACCCGAATGTTGTGGCAAAAGTCCGTAAGCTTGAATCCCAGGGTTACGGCACCGGACGATCTGCTTTCGCTGTGTAGCCAGTGGTGGTGATGGTTCACCGCTTTAGGAAATAGATCTGTGCTTGCTCAGTGCGGAACACAAAGCAACCGGTGTTTACTTCCGTGTTCAGCTTAGTAAGTGTGTTAATTGGATGACAATCAGCTCAGCAATTAGAGTGTGACTGTCGCGCGCGCACACACACACACGGACGCACGCACACACACACACACACACACACACACACACACACACACACACACACACACAGTTATTTTTCTTTTACACGTTCTCATTTCATATCCATATCCTCTCTGTCTCTGTCTGTCTGTCTGTCTGTCTGTCTCAATTCTCTCCTCATACGTCGCTTTTCTCCCCTTTCTCACTCATTCTAATTATTTTGTGTATCCTCCCTTTTCATTTATTTTCTCTCCCTCTGCTCTGTTTAACTTACTTCTCTCCTCCTTCCCTCTCTATTTCCTGTTTTATTTTCTTACCTTCACCAGCCTTTTATTACCACCACTTAATTTGTCTCTGTCGCCGATTTTTTTTTTTTTTAACTTGCATCTACGGGTATTTCTCTTTCTCAGTACTTTTCCCTGCTTTCTCTCTATCCCTGCCTTTCTACCCTTTCTAACCCCTACCTCTCTACCTTTTCCTACCCATTCATGTCTGTCTACTTCTTCCCCTAACCCTGCCTATCTGTTCCCCTACCCCTGCTTTCCTTTTATTTCCTTTATCTTTTTTTTTTTTTTTTTTTTGTCCCTGCCCACCTACCTACCTGTCTCCGTCTCTTCCTGCTCATCTCATCTACTTTCCTCTTCCTGCCTCCTTGTTACCTCATCTCTTCTACTTGTTTCTTCCCCTACCCCTGCCTACTTCTCCCCTGCTACTACCTACCTGTTCCCCTACTCCTGCCTACCTGTTCCCCTACCCATACCTACCTGTTCGCCTACCCATACCTACCTGTTCCCCTACCCATACCTACCTGTTCCCCTACTCATGCCTACCCGTCCCCTACCCATACCTACCTGTTCGCCTACCCATACCTACCTGTTCCCCTACCCATACCTACCTGTTCCCCTACCCATACCTACCTGTTCCCCTACTCATGCCTACCCGTCCCTTATCCATGCCAACCTTTCCCTATCCCTACCTACTTGTACGGTATTGACTTGGTGGGCTAGTGGTTGAGTGGTTGGATCCGGCCATGTATTTTCCGCAGCATTTCCAATCCCAGAGGTGACAGAGGATTTCTCCGTCACAGTTGATCTCTTATAATTTAGATTACGTGCACTGTGATAGCTAAGCCTGGGGATATGGTACATATATATATATATATATATATATATATATATATATATATATATATATATATATATATATATATATATATATATGTATATATATATATATATATATATATATATATATATATATATATATATATATATATATATATATATATAATATGGAACAAATTGCCTTCTCGTGTGCGAAACCGTGATACAGTGCTAACATTTATAATCACCTGGCTAAATATTTGCCTTTTAATCACCAGCTAAACATACCCACTCCTGAATAATACATTTCAGAAGTTTTAAGTCTTTTCAGCACAAATCATGGCGGACACAAGTGCAGAGCCACATCGTTTATACTGGTTCATAACGTTGACTTGATCTCATTTACCCTTTCTGGTGACGGGAGTGCAGAATATTATTTTCTTTCCTCTTTTCCCATAAAATGACCATAACTGCTATTCTGTGCTGCATAATAGTCCTTCTCACTATTTCCTGCCAGCTTCCACTGGATGATTGTTGGATGGGTCGGGGAAGCCTACCTGCAATGCTATCCTTGTCTTCGATTATGTTAGTTGTAACCTATCCTACTAAAAAGCAACAATTTAAATGTAAAATATTATTACATGTTGGGAAGAAAAAAGAACAGAAACAAGAGATGTGAAAAGCACAGAAAAAAGAGAGCATTTGGGATGGAAGGAAATTCAGAATTCTGTACCCGTTACTACATTCCACATTGTACCGATAAAAAAGTTTGTACCTTGTGAAATGCAGCAGTGTGTATAGGATTCTGAATCTCCTTCCATGCCAAATGCTGTTTTGTGTCTGAACTTTTTACATATCTTGTTTCTGTAAATTTTTTTGTTTCATTCCCACGTGTTAATCATTTTAGAATAAATTTTTTTATTTTCTAGTTGTTGATCTTTTTATGGAAGGTAGCAATCAAATACATATATTTTCTACCAGCACATAAACGTTGCGACTGGCAGGTAGCATCCGTTTGCCAACAAACTCACCCCTTTTCTGTCCAACTCTCTAGTCCAAGAGTTAACCGATACTCCCAGCCCTTTATGTTGGCAAAAGATCAATTCTGGGACCGTATTCCTCTTCTGTATTTCCTTCTGCCTATGGCCTCCAGTCTTTTAAACGCAATGTGTCCAGGCAGCTCGAAATGAACGGCTATTGAATTTGTCTCGGATATTTATTTTTTTCCTGGCGGAGACAATCTTTCTTGCCGGCATCTTGCCTTTGGTTTCTTCTTCCTTGCATTAAAAAAAAAAAAAAAAAAAAAGCGTCTCCGGCTAATCCCCTAGGGCCCAGCCCCCACCTACCTTTCCCCCCCCCTTGGGATCTGTTCCTGCCTTGATAAATTTTCCTCTTTGATACTCTTTCGTCTGTGGACCTGCTTTCATCATGACCCTATTTTTCCTCATCAACCCATTTTCCCCTTAGACATACTATCTCAGTTTGGACTAATTTCCCCCCATAGACCTATTTTCCCCCATGGATCAATTTCCGCCATGGACTTTTTTCCCCGTGAACCCATTTTCCCCCTTGGGTTTACTTTATCACATACACTTTTCCCGTGAACCAGTTTTCCCCATTGACATATCCCTCGTAGATGTATCCTCTCCCTTGAATCTGTATCTCACATGGACCTATTTTTCCTCATGGGCCTAATTTTCATCATGGATCTATTTATCCCCACGGGGTTAATACTTTCCAACACGTATTTTTTCGTTGGACCTATTTTCCCTATGGACGTTGCTTCCACGCTGGACCAATGTTTCTTCCACGGAACTATTATCCCTCCATTGGCCTTAAGTGGAATGGGGCAACACAGATACGCAGAGTTTTACATAACCGAGCGCTGCAGATGTTTTTAGGTTGTAACTTGCATATTGTAGCCTGAATGCTGCTCTAAATATGTAAGAAACATTCTCGGTTGTTACAAAGCGTTTTGGTGCTTAACACGGTCGTGTGCGACTTTTCTTTTTATAATTAAGACTTGTGAAGAAATAACGAAAGAAAGAAAATAAAAAGAACAAAATCGATATTTTTGCGATCAAGTTTCTCGAGTAATATGAAAATTAACTGGCCTTTGCAAGCAACTTTTCAGTTAAGTATCAAAAGGCTTTTAGTCCGTATACATAAAACTGGGCATCACAAGCATTTTAGAGCTAGACCCTATGACTTACGTACGTGACGTCACTGTAACCAGGGCCATCCCAACACAGTAGGCACTACCGCGTATACAGAAAACAAACGGCCTCAAAAACCTTACCTGCTACTGTTTGCTTCCTGTGTACTGCTTTGTACCACAGCTATCGAAACTGCCACCACCACAGCTACCAAAACCTCCATCACTGCCACTCCCACCGCTATCACTGCCACCACCACTACTGCCACCACCAAAACCTCTCCCTCATTCACTCCTGCATATTACTGCCATACCACCACCACACGACGCCACAACACACCACCAGGATTACTATCAGTCTATCTCCCTGACACCATTACCACTACCACCAACCACCTCCTCACCCGTGTATGAAGTCTGATGTTTCGCTGTTCCCGTAAATAATTTTTCATGAGCACAGTTTTCTTGTGACAGTATGTAGCTTGAACCACTTCTGTGCTATTTTTTCCTCTCTAATTAGTCATCTCCTCACAACTAGAGGTGGCGTCACACTGGACATTTTTGGTTAACATGTTAGCCATTTTTGGTTAGCCGAAATGGCTAGCAAAGTCGAGCGATGATCACAATGATGTGTTTTGCTGGTGCACTGCTAGAACAATAATAATAATATTAAAGAGGCATTCAAGGGCTGAATGCTAATCGCCCTCCAAAATATACTGCTGGCTAAGGTCAAAGTTGCCTAAAAACCAAATTTGAAGAAAATTGGCAAAACTCTACGGAACTTAGTCGCCGCGTTTCGCAAGAGGCCAAACCATTATAAAAAATGAAACCAAAGTATTAAGGGGCCGAATGCCAATCGCCCTAAAAAATATTTGTTGGCTAAGGTGTAGATTACTTACAAACCAAATCTGAACAAAATTCACAAAACTCTACGGAATTTAAATTTTGTTACCGTGTTCCGCAAAAAGCCAATCCATATTAAAAAATATGTGGCGGCTGGCATTCGGTTGTTTTTGATCAGATCCTCACCAAAAGTAATAGGCTTCTATCCATATAGATGATACTTCCTCAAGGTATGGTGAAAATTTGTTCACAAATTTTCGAAATATATATATATTGGGAACACACACACACACACACACACACACACACACACACACACACACACACACACACACACACAATATATTGCCCCGCCTTGCTAAAGGCGGGCGATAATAACCAGTAAAATGCGCTTTGTGAGCGCGTGACGGGCTAGCCAGCTTTTGTACAATCGCCCGTCACAATAATTTCATCTTGGTGTAAACTCTCAGCCTTTCTGGTGAGGTAGTTGTACGATAACAGAAGAATAACTGAGCCTAAATATTTACTTTCTCACGTTTTTTTCTCATGTTTTCTCTCTGGACGTGCATATTTGAGAGGTGTCGCAGCATTTATCACAAATGCTATGTTCAGTTCTCTGCTCCCGACCTGCCGTGTCAACGAACTGCGTCGGTAAGCGCTTGGCTATTGATCGAATGATAAAACCCAGAAATGGGGTGCTTACTCTTGCTTATGTTCATCCCCTTATTAAAAAAAAAAAAAAGTTCATGTAAAATTATGAGCATAATAGCCGACATTTAATTGTAAAATTCATGCAAGAAAACATAGTATTACAACAGGAAATCTTTTAAAATTCGATTTCATAGTGATGCATGTCAGTTGAAACCCTCGGTACATTTCCTTGGAAAGCTAGGATTCCAAGGGGTTTCTTTGGTCTCATGAGTATATATAAATTATAGCTAAAACAAAACTTATTGAATGTATCTACTACCTGCTGAAAGAATCACTTCTCTATCTCACATAGTAGAAAAAGTTATTAGCCTCTGAAAAGCATCGCGATCGGGCCACGTCATGTCGGGGCGGGCCGGGTCGTGTCGGGCAGCACATTTCTTGGCTGAAGGTAAACATCACTTCGCTACGCTTGCTTGCTTTGCTCGCTGTGCTCGCTCACTCGTAACAAAGAAAATGCAAACGACGTTCATGAAAGAACCTCTGATTGATTGTCTTGTGGTTCTGGACTAAATGAACAATGTGAGGCACACGCACAAGCTGAGAGAAGGGCAGTAAATAGTGGAATTACTGGGCGCAAGTGTAAAAAACCAGACCAGTATTTTGTAACACAAGCAAATATTTGTTAATAAGTTTGCACAAGGTTTTCACTATATTATATGCAGTATTTTAAATTTAGTTCATATTCTAACGGATTATTTCATTAGCAGTTACAAAATTAAGATCATTCGAATCGTCATCGCAGCATCAAACCTCGGCCCAAAACTGAAATCTATTTCTCGTAGCAGACGAAATCCCGCTGACTCCTGGTTATTTTAGCTTACGGCTAGCAAAAACGGCAAACATGTTAATCGTTTTATGCCCAGTGTGACGCCATCTTTATCTCTCTCCTCTCTCCCACTCCTATCTCTTTATCATTCTCCATTCTCGTTATCTTTTTCCTCACTACGCACCAGTATCCCTCTGCTCGTTATGATCTATTTCCTCCTTCCTTCATCAAGCCTTTGCTCGTACTGTGTGTGTGTGTGTGTGTGTGTGTGTGTGTGTGTGTGTGTGTGTTGCCGTACCTCTGGCCTGCCATCCAGTCCCTCTCTGTGGCGTGGTATGTGTCGTCCCTTGGTTGTTGTCAGTGATGTAACACGACCCTTGATGTCGCTTCCTCTCCCTGTGACTCACCCCTTTTGCCTCTCCTTCTCCCTTCTGATTCACTCCTCTCCCTCTCTTTCCGCCTTTTACCCTTATCCTCTGACTGCCTCCTCTGCCTTTCCCTCTGCCTCCCCCTTCTCACTCTCATTTCACCCTCACTCCATGTTCGTTTCTCCCCCTCTTTCCTCCCCCCCTCTCTTCTGACTCTATCCACACTATCCCATTTTCCTCTCCCTGGCTCTGCCTCCTTTCTCTCCCTCCCTCTGCCTCTTTCCTCTCCCTCCTTCGGCTTCATTCCTCTCCCTGCATCTGCCTATTTCCTCTCCCTTCCTTTGTCTCTGCCTCTCCTCCAGCGTGTAAGTCCCCCTGAAAAATCTGAAGTCTTTTAATGTGGCAAATATCATCCCGACTTAGGGGGCTGAGGGAAGGGGAAGGGGAAGGGGGGACGGCGGGAGGTGTTTGAAGAAGGGGAGAAGGGGAGGGAGGCAGAGAAGAGACAGGGAGAGGAGAAAGGCAAAATGGGGGCGAGAGGGAAAGGCAAGAGACAGCAGGAGAGAGATGGAGACGGGGAGAAGACAGACAGGAGGAAGGAGAAACAGAAGGAGTCTGGTAAATAGGAAGATATGGAGTGTGAGGATGTGTGGAAAGAGAAGGGAAACGGAATGAGGAAGAAGGAAACAGAAATAAATAAAAAAGGAACTGAAATAAGGGAAAACTGAAAACTAAACGCGAAGTGAAACAGACAGACGAGAGGGGAAATAGTAAAGAGGGTTACGGAGAGAGTAGGGAAAACAAAGGGAGAGTCGACACCAATTAGGAGATATAAGGACATGGTGGGGTAACAAGGGATTTGGATGGTGAGGGTGGGGTAGCAGGGGTGTGGGAGGTGATGGTGGGGTGACGGGGGGTGTGGGTGGTGATGGTGGGGTGACAGAGGATGTGGGTGATGATGCTGGGGCGACAGAGGGTGTGGGTGGTGATGGAGAGGTGGCAGTAGGGTGAGTACAAGGGGGATGAGTGGCGATGGTGGGGTGACACGAGGTGTGGATAATTACAGAAAAGGTAACAGAGACTATGAATGACGAAATACAGGTAAAAGAGCTACGAGTGAAGGAAGAAAGGTATCAACATCTAGACATGACAGTGGGGAAGTTGAAACAAAGGCCATGAACTGAATAACAGTGGAAGGTAACATTAGCCTTGAGCTGTGATGTTAACAAGATAAATCCAGATATACTCACTTGGTAGGTACTTGGCCTGAGCGAGGGGTATGTCCTTGAAGCTCATGTTTCTTCTCATAGTACGGTATCAGTCCAGTGTACTGTGCAAGATTTGTGAACTTGATGTACCGTTAGGGGGTTGCTAGGGCGTACCGTAGTACTCAGGCTACATTTATCTCACTTCGCAGTCATTGGAGGGAAGTGTGTACCGTTCAAGTTACATTTCCCGGGATGCGTAAATTATGTTTTCATGATTAATGGAATAGTTACAGGACAATCATGTTACGTACCATAGGTTATTACCACTAGTAAGAGTAGTTTCGAAGCAATCGTACCATATGTTGTCACTATAAATATTATAACTTCAAATCCATCATGTTACGAACCATAAGTAGTCTCCCTATAAGGTGTTAAAATGTCATGCGCTTTCTTCATTAATAGAACACCTTGGCGTCAGTTATGTTGACTTTGGTCTGTTACACTCTCATATGCACCGTACTCCATCGTTACACCTGGTCATTACACCTGTAGCCTTCACACAAGCATTTGCTGCTCCTTTATTACGTCTTTGGTGTGGGTGTTGTTCTATGGCGATGGTGGGTGCCTTCGTGTGGTAATGAGGGCCACTCTTGTTCAGGTAATGATGGACGCTGACACACACCTGGGGAATTAAGGACAGACAGTGTTACCAAGGTGGTTCTCTCTCTCTCTCTCTCTCTCTCTCTTTCTCTCATCTATCTATCTATCTATCTATCTATCTATATATATGTATGTGTGTGTGTATATATACATCTATCTATCTATCTGTCCATCTATCTATCTATCTATCTATCTGCCCATCTATCTATCTATCTATCTATCTATACAGTATAAATATATTTGTACAACCACGTAAGATATTTTCTCGTTACCAAACTAGGTTGAATGCAACTGCTGTTTCTACATTATTTAATTTCTGCTCAGTGCTTTTGATGTGTCAGGCTAAGCTACGCTGATTTTCATTTAGACTTACGAGTAGCTGTCCAAGTGTTAGTGTACATGGTAACGTTTCGTTCCCAGATCTTCAGACTAAACTGGTGGCGGGTGGAACGAGACATTATATAGCGGATGCAGGCACGTGTCACCACAGACTGGTCGGCCAAGAGCGTGCGATGTAAGGTGTGTGGCTATCTCACTGGTGGAATGAGTTAGCCCACTGATGTTTGTGATCTTTTGCATGCTGGAAGGATTTGTAAATCTTCTACTTGTGAGATGAATGCAGGTTTCAGTTTGGCAATATAAAGTGCTTCCAGAAACATGAGTCTACGTGGGTCTTTTTCGCCGTCTATTTCAATACCTTTTTCAAGGTGCTGCTGGGTGAAATGACTGGTTCTGTAGTGATTATTTTTTTAATCCGTTCTGTAGGTGACATGTGAGACGCCTTGGCAGTTTAGTACACGACATTCCTACGTAGATATGAGGCCAACAGTCCTCACTACTGAAAGTATATCGGTAGATAACTTGGTCTTCTTGCATGAGCATATTTTTCACGCGAGGGCAGTTCTTGAGTAGCAGATGGGAGGTTTTGCAGGTCGTGTAGTATGTGATGAGCGAGATGCTTTTGTTGGGATCTGTGTATCTGACATTTATCTTAATTATATTTTTCATTTATTCTTTCGTCAGTTTTATACTCTGTAGACATGTAATTTCGGTAGTACAAAGTGATTTTTTTTGTTATTGTCCAAATATGAACTACATCTGAACTGCACTTGGCCAGATGAGAGTCGTTTCTGAGCAGCTAGCACCACCACCGCCTATTTCCTCTCCCAGTCTCTGCCATCACCACCATCACCACAGCTACCACCATCATCATCACAGCTACCACCATCACAGCTACCACTACCATCATCATCACAGTTACCAGCACTACCATCACCACCACAACCATCACTACCACCATCATCACAGCCACCACCACCACCATCATCACAGCCATCACCATCACCATCATCACACCACCATCATCACAGATGCCACCACCACCATCATCACAGCTGCCACCACCACCACATCCACCACCATTATCTGCTGGATAAAATAGTCTGTTCATAGCATCAACGAAGTGACAGACATCAAACTGTAAATGTGCAACCCTGTGTGTGTGTGTGTGTGTGTGTGTGTGTGTGTGTGTGTGTGTGTGTGTGTGTGTGTGTGTAAAAGAAACTCCTGCCCTTTGAAGTGACAGCCTACATCTTGATTAACCTAGATTTACTGGACTACGGTAGCCTGGCCTCAGACCTTTCTATCTCAAAGGGGGATATGTGGGATTTACTCTTGACCGTTCCCAATTATCTCCTAAGGTTAGGATGTGGTAACGAAAATATATACCAGCTTATTCGGGCTGGGCTGGTCAGTGTCGTTCTGTATAAAACAGATTAAACAGGTTTGAACATGCTTATTAGACATCCCTCTACTCAGCCATGAAAAGAGATCTATTACTGATTTGTACCAGGTGAGAACAGACTTTATTCTCTTTGTTGCACCGTAGTGTTCGTGAATACGTCGAACACGACGCGTTGCCAAGCAAGAATGTTAATCCAAGACCACTTAACACTTCAGGGTTTTATTCCTTCCAGGCAAAGCTGAGGTACACTAGCAAAACACTGTGGCTTTTCTCTCTCTCATACACTACCTCCGTCCTAACTCACTCATTTTCTGACACTCATTCACATTTTCACTTACTTCCAGGAGGTCGGGAAGTCCTTGCAAATTCCCCCAACTCTACCACTAGAACAGTACAGAATATTGTAGAGCCTAGGAGAGGACTCACATTTTCCCGCGCAATATTGCACGTAAATGAACAATTGCAATAAGAATACTGACAAAAGCTACATCCTAAAGTAAAAAATAGAAAATCAGACAGACATATATAAATCTCTAGAATGTTCCTCACATTTCCAGATGTAAACCACTAACCTAATCCCACAGCACCACCCCTCATAGCTTCCCACATCTGCTAAACACGAAAACGGCTCATGCAAGGTTAAGCCTATAAAGTGTACTATGATTATTGAAATATAAACGTGAAAGACACTGCAGGTCTATATTAGTGTGTTATAAGGAAAAAGTATTAGTTTTCAAATAATTAAATTAAGACGGTTTGATAAAAGATATAGTTTAGGTAGCCATATGATTACTTTAGATAATGCAGTTCATCCACAGTTAGCTAATGATATTCATGTTCACTTTTGGTCGCTTTTCACATCATAATTGTGGAATGCTTTCTTTTCAAAATTAAACGGCGAGAGGTGGCTATGTCATATCTTCTCATATACCAAGTACAACCCAAAGCTTCTGGCCGGAGCAGACTTACTGCATCAGGAAGAGGTGTAATGAGGTATAATAATACTGGTCACTTTATACAGCCATTTCAGAAACATGGAAGGGGATGTATGGGGGAGTCTCGTAAGTCTGTTGTTCGCACTGATTGTTGCAAATGCAATGCAAGTTTATATGTACCATGTTTTGCCTCCTGCCATAGAAAGTTATGACTTGGATCTCACCACAACCAGATTGAATTCAGTATTTACCATGAATACTTACACCGTATATGCCCGAAAGTGTTAATTCCCCATGTTAGCAGTTATTTCAATCCCTTCCTTCATAATGCAGTGTTTCATTTGTGTATTGGAAGATCAAAAGATAACAAATTTCAAGAAGAGTGATCAAAACTTCCCACATCCCTGTGGGAAGTTTTCTTGTTATTATTATTATTATTATTATTATTACTTATTTTAAAGTTGCGATATTTCATAGATTATTTGGCCTACAGCCTTCAAACTTGGTCAACTTAGTCAGCAGCTATCCGCGTCTTTTGGCCAAATATGTGGCAATCTGACAACAGGATCTCCGGATGTTATTCGAAACACAGAACGGTAAGTCAGCCACATTATTTCAAAAAGTGCTTAAGCTAGAAAGCTGAAAATTTACTACATTAAGGCAGACGAAATGCAGAAATGAGTATGGTTCCAATCAGTTGATTTTACTCTGAGATCGCCTGGGGTAAAAGACTGGGGCTTTTCTGTATATTTCGGATGTCACCTAATTTTCCATGAAGGATCATAACTAGAGCCACCACTCTTGGTGGACAAAATTTTAGACTGTGATGACCTAAGGTTACATGCACAAGATCAGTGACCTTGACCTCTCCTGCGGTCAAAATTAGGACTTTTCACGATATTTCGGATGTCATCTAATTTTTCGTGAACGATTACTGTAAAGCTAAAGCCCCAAACTTGGTGGACTGATAGACTGTGAAGACATGGTGAGAAGCACAAGATCGGTTACCTTGACCTCAAGGTCCGCTCAAGTAGGCAATGGCTGTGGAAAGTTTTTCATCAAAATTGTCCAACGATAATTTTACAGTGTGCTATTTTTTTATGCATTTGAACAAATTGTGTCAAATTGGTAGCAAACGGCAGTTTTTGAACCCTCTCCTAATGTGACCACACGGCCACTGTCTGTAGTTCCGATATTACTGAAGTTTTCATCTTTCATGTCATGCAGAGTTACTATACACTCTATAGAGTATTTTTTAAGTTTTCATCATAATCTACAAAATAACGTTATTAGGATATTAAGAGTTCAGTACAACACTTAAATACTTTCTGTTATATTCACCTCTTATCCAACACACACACACACACACACACACACACACACACACACACACGCCTAGCATCTGCTAAGACGGGGGTTCGCGCCTTGCTCGGGATGCGAAAAAGTTTCACTGACAAAGCGGGTGGTCACTGTCCTCCTTGAGCAAGAGGATGGGTGTGTGCGTGTGTGAAGGTCACAGCCTTGCCCTTAGATCGGACTATATGAGCTCTCAGCTCCCTTCCGGGAGGGTAAAAGCTGACGGTCACGACCATCAAGTGATCCTGACAGACCCGATGAATTACACACACACACACACACACACACACACACACACACACACACACACACAATAACTGAGTAACTTTGTGGCTGTGATAAAACGAAACGACTTTATTCAAGCTGGTGGAAGTGTGCTGTGGTGGTTATTACATTTGGCTGTGGTGGCGATGTGGTGGTGAATCCAGGATGGTATGGGGATGTCAGGACGTGAAGATGACGCCAGGATGTGATGGTGATGTCAGAATGTGATGACAGGATGTGATGGTGATGTCAGAATGTGATGACAGGATGTGATGGTGATATCAGGATGTGATGGTGATGCTAGAATGTGATGGTGATGTCCGAATGTAATGTCAGGATGTGACGATGATGTCAGAATGTAATGTCAGGATATGATAGCGATGTCAGGATATGATGGTAATGTCAAAATGTGATGGCGATGGCAGGATGTAACGTAAAGATAAATAAAACCAAGACAAAATACACCTTTGATAACCATTCCTACCCCATCCGTATCCACCACCCCAACACATCCCAAATAGTGTCCGTTGCCAGTGGAAGCATCCCTCAATCACACCCCAGACACACTCCAGAGCCTCAAGATAGATTCCAGACACACCACCAATACCCCCACCACTGAATACACATCCCATACGTGTGACGGTCATATAACTCGCGATTTGGAACTTGCTAGATTTCATCCTTCAAAGAGGTTAAGTAACGCAGTGAGTGAGTGACACAGTTTGGGTCACACACTGAATTTGGCCGCCCCTCTGGATGTTATAAAAAAAAGAAAAAAGAAAAAAAGAAACAGACCAATGGATTCGAGGGGATTAATCACTTTCACTGTCGTCTCTACGCGAATCATCATCATATCATCATCACTGTTGTTATTTTAGCCATCATTACAGTCATTACTCTTCCTCACTAAGCTGTAGTCTTGATTTCATGGGAGTCTTCATAACACCTCGTCCAGAGGGATTTGTTTTCCATACCACACCTTTAACAGTCACTTGTATCCTGTTTTTATGTGTTAGATACCTAATGAATTTGCACCAACACAGTAAAAGAACTTTTCACAAGAAGGACTTAATTTTTGTCTTCTAGGTGACTCCAGACCATTTTATGCCACTTAAAGAAAAAATCTGAACAGAAATTGGATATAGCCATCACGAAACCATCGACAACTACAGATCTTTACTAATGTAAATAAATTGGTTTGGTAGAAACTTGTATAAGAAACGAAAAAGACGTCATTGTAGTGAAGGAGATAACCCTCACCGCATCTATCCTAACTCCAGCTAGTCCAACTCAGCCCACCCCAGCCTAACCGAGCTAGTGATAGCATGACGCACTGTCCCACCTCCCTAAGTACCACCTCACTTCCATCACCGTTAGTATACTCGCGCCCGCGGAGAGAGAGCGGGTATTATGTTTTACTCGACATAAATACATGTGTCTGTCTGAGTGCGAACAAAATAACTCAGAAGTTTTATTTCACTTTTAACCGGACTTGGTTGAAATGTTGAGGGTCAGCCATGGAGTTGACCTATTTTTTTTTTTTTTTTTTTATAGAATAGGTCAAAAGTCAAAGTCACAGGGCTAGGTCAAATTTTCACCTATTGAGATCAACTTAAGCTATTTATATCCAGTTTAAACTGAACTTTGTGGAAGGACTGATGTTAAGGCACGAACGAAGTAAGCCAGTCATAACAACAATCAGTAAAAGGTCAGGGTTACAGGGCAAAGTTTGTGAACAAAATAACCATAACATTTTTTATATGATCTGGACCAAACTCGGGGGAGGTTTGAGGGTCATCCAAGGGGTTGACCTACAGTTTTTTTAGAATAATTGGCCGCAGGTCAGTGTCACATGGCACGGTCAACCTAAACAGCTTTGGTCCGATTTAGTATAAGCTTGGTGGGAGGGTTAAAAGTAATGTAAGGATGAAAGGATTCGATTTTCAGAGCAATCGGTCGAAAGTCAAGGTCATAGAGCAAAGTCAAACTTTCGGTCTTGGACAAATTGGTGGGTGTGTGGGTATTGTACTTTCTGAATGCTCTTTCTTGTAATTACTAACATCATCGTTCCTAACCCAGCCAAGCCAACCCACCCTAATCAAGCCACTGATGACACGACGCACTATCTCCACCGCCTTGGCACCACCTCCATCACCAGTTTTATTATTCACCTCGTCACATCTCATTCCAGATACTGTAAAGTTCTAACAAAGGACGACCCCTCCCCCTCCACACCCTCTCCTTCCTCGTACTCGTCCTTCTCGCTCCTCTCACCTTCCTCTCGCAGTCCTGAATTTGGATATCAGTAATACTGTACCTTTTATATGAAATAATGTTACAAAATGTCATCATCATCAATAGTGATATATTATTATCAGCAGGGTAACTGGCGTTCTATCAGTCTTCCTTTAGCCAGACGCCATAATCCCGTAAACTGTGGCCGTTTGTCTTTGAGTTAGTTGCTTTATGGAGAGGGACACTAACCCTCCGCCAACCCACTTGTTGACACGTAGGGAACACGTATGGGCTGATTCCGTGGTTACCACCCAGCGTTGTAAATGGTTTCCTGGCTTAAAGAAAACCATTAGGCTTGTCACTCAATGTAAAACCACCTGAAAAGGAAAGAAGAGTAATGAAAAGTGACAGGAAATGTTGGAGAATAGAAATAGAGAAGGGCAGACACCGAAAAAGAATGGTAAAGGTGAAAGAAGAAGTAGGTGGCACTACATCAAGTGAGTGGATGATGGTCGCCACTGCCTGCCACTGTCGTTCTCCTGGCAAATAAATAATATGATTGTGCATACCAGCATTGCCGAGGACCATGGAGGGGCACATCCCTGTGGAAGCCGACCCATAAGGTCCCATTTCATCCACTGGATCTATGTTCTTCCGTAGACCTATTTCCCCACAGATATATCCACCATGAACCTAATCCTACCATGGACCAATTCATCCCATGGACCTATTACCTATGGCCCAATCCCCCACACCTATTCACTATGGATCTATTTTCCCACTACCCACCCACACACCCACCCTCCTCATGGACCTATTTTTTCACTACCCACTCATCCGCCCATCCTTCCGACCCGTTGTAAAATTGATACGGTTTTTTTTTTTTTTTATGCGAGGAAGAAGGAACCAAAGGCCATGAGCCCGCAGTAACAGTTCCCTCCAAGAGAAAAACAAAACACAACAGAGAGCCAAATTCAAGATCCGATCATTTGGAGATGCCTGGACACACTGCGCTTGAAAGACTGGAGATCATAGGCAGCAGGAAATACAGATAGAGGGAGACAGTTCCAGAGCTGACCTGTTGCATAAATGAAAGACTGGGAGTAACGGTTAACTCTTGCATTAGAGAGTTGGACAGAAAAGGGATGAGAGTTTGCAGGAATAAGCTAAAAACTCCATTGTAATTAACCCCCAAGCTCCACCATGATAACCTAATTAGTAACTTGATTAGGTCTAATTCTGGTCGTGTGGGACGTCACCTTAGTAAATTTAAAATACACAAATAAATTCATAATAAACTGTTATCCTTAGCAGACCCCTTTGGAGAGCTCTAGATAGTTCCCGCCTCCCAATTTCCATAGCTGACAAACACACACACACACACACACACACACACACACATGCAAACACACACACACACACACACACATGCAAACACACACACACACACACACACACACAAACACACACACACACACACACACACACACACACACACACACACACACACACACACACACACACACACACACATTCAGAAATATAGATATGATTACAATTATTATTATTACTGTTATTACTGTTATTATTATTGTTATAATTATTATTATTATTATTATTATTATTGTCATCATCATCATCATCATCATTGTCACGGGGTTTTTATAATATCACGGTAATTTTAATATAAATGGTTAAATATTATTTAAATTGATAATAATATTCAATAATATTGAAGAGCAGAGACAATGATTGTCTTGCTACATCAAGCAACGATTACTTTACGCTGACTTGCTAAGATTCTCTAAGATTGAGAATTTATAAACTTTCTCAACAGTACACAGCAGAGACTAATTACTCACAATTGCTGAATTACTGTACTGTTAGCCTCTGGAGAAAGTTAATTCACCCCTGACAATAAACTAATACTAATAATAATAACATCAGGTTCTTGCTGATGCATTAACTCCTGGCACAACGGATTTTAAGTTAATACAAGACTGGTCTAAGTACCAGTTATGAATAGTAAAACGTTTATGCAAGCTAGGAGCTATATGGAAAATAAGCTTAATTATGGAGAAATGAAACAAGATTTACTCTACATTAAGCTCAAGAAATAGAACTGTTAAATTTATTAATTACAAAAATAAATTTAACATTACATTTCAAATCAAATCAATGAGACGCACTCGCTCACTCACACAGAAGCTAAATACTTACGCCTAGGAAAAACACCTTAACTAAGCTCTTAAAACTACAAAATACACAAAAGAAATACCAGTCGATGAATACTGTGTATCACCACTAAGGTGGGAAGACTGGACTAACTGTGAAGTGGAGTTTGGGTACTAGCTGACCTCTCACACTGCGGCACAGGTCCTTCCTCCGTCACATCAATCACAAGACTGAATTCAAATACATTGAATGGGCAGGACGCAAGGCGTGGCTAACGCGGTTGAGGAAGCAGAGGCAAAGCGATAAAGAAATAATTGTATCGCTCAGTAGCGCACTTAGTGACGTGCATTAAATCGGTCACTTTTTGAAAACGGTGACGAATTATTTGAAAAGTATACCCCGGAATGGAGAGAGAAACGGTTAACTGAGCGATACACAGTGAGTTTTCCACTAATAGTTCGTGGCTTCTCACAAAAGGAAATGTCGCAGAATTGATTAGTGACATTACGCCCCATGAAAATTAAATCTTTCTTCCTTCAGAAGAAAGATTTCAATATACATACATATAAATCTAACTCAGTCACACAAGATTCACACTGTGGTGTGTGTGTGCTATCCTGCTACAGGAAAGTCGCAGTCGTCAGTGAGCGAAAAAACCTCGTATTTACGTTAATAGAAGCAAGCTTGAGGGAAAAACTCCGTGACGACGGTGAAAATCCTGTACTCAGGTTAAACTGAGCGAAAATTCGCTACATTTACACTGACAACTAATTGTTGTGTAGCGTGGTGTATGTAATACACGGTGTAGGTGTGACAGTTGTAGTGTAACTGTACCTACGTGTAAAATGACACAGTAAATAATATGGCGACGACGAAGGCAGAGGAGAAGAGGCGGCAGCGTGCGGCAGATGATCAGCTGGTCCGCACAGCAAAACTGCTACACCCATTGCTGAACCTGCAAAACCAATTAAGGTGGAGCATCAAAAGTGTCAATGAGACAAAATTCTTATTATGTTACAATTACTCTCTCTGGCTAGCAGTCAGTACATGCTATGAAAAGTACACTCGAGGTCGCCATTAATTTTAGCACACGATTATGGTCGGCCAGTTGAGAATCCCTGTGCAAACTCGGGTCTTCCATAGCCTCGAACCGCACACGGGTCCTCAACCTGTGCCTTAACCTACAGTACTTATATTAATATCGGGAAGCTGAGAATCCTTGTGCAAACTTGGGTCTTCCATAGCCTCAAGTCGCCTCTGCGGAGTTCTCACTTCCCCCTTAACCTACAATACAATACTTATATTAGTACCGGAAAGCTGAGAATCCTTGTGCAAACTTGGGTCTTCCATAGCCTCAAGTCGCCTCTGCGGAGTTCTCTCTCGAACTTCCCCCTTAACCTACAATACTTATATTAGTATTGGGAAGCTGAGAATCCTTGTGCAAACTTGGGTCTTCCATAGCCTCAAGTCGCCTCTGCGGAGTTCTCTCTCGAACTTCCCCCTTAACCTACGATACTTATATTAGTATTGGGAAGCTGAGAATCCTTGTGCAAACTTGGGTCTTCCATAGCCTCAAGTCGCCTCTGCGAAGTTCTCTCTCGAACTTCCCCCTTAACCTACAGTACTTCTATTAGTACCGGGAAGCTGAGAATCCTTATGCAAACTTGGGTCTTCCATAGCCTCAAGTCGCCACTGCGGAGTTCTCTCTCGAACTTCCCCCTTAACCTACAGTACTTCTATTAGTACCGGGAAGCTGAGAATCCTTATGCAAACTTCCCCCTTAACTTACGGTACATAATATGTATGTACAGGCCCTGGACATAATGTGTCCTGTGGGGCCAATGGGCGAGACGTCAGGTCTGCACCCACTTCACCACTACCCTGTCTCTCAACTGACTCAGAGATTACAGGTGTAGTTACAAATGGCACAGGAAGGGCATGTCCCTGATTAGTGGTGATACTTTGGCACACACTGCAAGAACGGACAAAACTATCTATGTCCCGTCCCATCCCTGGCCAGAAAAAGTCAGCTCGGATACGGCCCTGGGTCTTCCTTTTGCCCATGTGACCTCCTGAGGCTGAACAATGACCCCATTCTAACACTGCTTGGCGGTACTTGGCGGGGACGACAAACTGCAGTCGAACCTCGCCCTCGGGTGTTCGTGACTCACAGTAGAGCCGTCCTTGTTTACGAAGGAACTTGGCTCGACCTCCCCGTGAATACTTTATCACTCGACCCTTTTGTTTGTTCCACACGGCAGCAAGTGTCGGGTCAGAATGTTGTTCTTGTACAACAAGTTGACTGCACATCAGATCTTGCGGCGATTCAATGATCACTGGGGTGACACAGTCTGGAGCCTCAGTCATGGCTCGTGTTACCGCAGCAGCCGAAGTCTGAGTAGCGTCATCATCGGAGCAACTATCCTTGACTCCTTGAATATTGCCTACTATCAAGTCAAATAGAGGCTCTGGCATGACAACTGCAAGTGTCATACCAGTATAAAATGGAGATGCCACCTGGATACGTGCCTCAGGAAACAATCTCACTGATCCATCAATAAGCTTTGCATGGATCTGTCGACCTGTATACTGCTCAGGCCGAACTAAACTCTGCTTAACAGAGCAACCTGAGGAACCATTGTCTCTCAGGACCTTCACAGGAATGCCTCCCACAAACCCTGGCTGAACAAGGAAGGTACTGTCACCTGTGGGAGGGCCTGTGGAGGAAGCAGCTAGCCACTCATGAGGCTGCTGAATTGATGTGGCAAACATTGTGCCTTGAGGGTTATATAGGGAAGATGGAACATTGGCCATCTGTGGAGGGGGGTTCACTGTCACTGTGGGACTAGTGAACTGTGGGGAAGTACCCACACTGGTAGGGACGTGACCACCAGGCTGCTGCTGAGGAATGAAGGCTGCATTCGCTTCTGCCTCTTTTGAGCTGGTGGTGAAAAAGTTTGTCTCGACGGTTGGTTGCGTGGCTGATACTGCTGCTGGTTAGGGTACTTGTTGTATCTTTTCCACTCAGGTTTTCTGAGTGTTTTGCCCCCTGGTCCTTCCACTGCGGTTTTGGACCTTGGCCATTACTCTGAGAACGGCCTTGGTGCTGGGATTCAGTCTGAGACGGCTTCCCAGACTTGGCAGTATCTTTTCTGATCCAGGTGTTTTGCTTACGAGCTTGATACCCGTATGCAGTAAAGAATGCGTCAGCCTTCTCTGCCATTTGGCTGGCATCTTTCACCTGGCAGATCTTAAGCTGTGCTATGAGCTCAGCAGGCCACGACCTCTCTAGCTGTGTACGCAGCATAAGGTCAATTATCCCCTCACGCGTGGAAGGAGTTTCATCTTTCTCCATCCACTCATTTAAATAAGCTGTGAGACGATCAAGGAACTGAACAGCTGTCTCCTTGTCTTGGAGACGAGCTCGCATGAACTGAACTTTGGCGTCGTCTACTGTGAGACCATACGCCTTAATGAGTGCAGCTTTCATCATCTCATATGTGAGATTGTCTCCACGAATTCTGTGGAGAATATCGAGGGCAGGGCCCTCAAATAAACTAAGAAATTGGATCCGCTTAGCTGCCTCATCCAGTTGATACATGTCTGCCATGTCCTCAAAACGAGCTATGCGGCTCGATTCGCTCGCTTTCCTTATATGAAGGAAGCTTGATGCGTGGGGTCGCCAGGACATGTGCAGGAAGAACGCTCGTGGAGCTTGGACCAACTGCACCAGATGTATCTGAAGCCAAGGAATCTCGCTTGAGCTTCATCATTTCATATTCGTGTTTTTCACGTGCCTCACGTTCGGCACGTTCGTGCTCTCGTTCTCGCTCGCGTTGTTCACGCTTTCGTATTCGCGCTGTTCTTCGCTCGTGTTCGCGCTGTTCTCGCTCGTATTCGCGCTGTTGTCGCTCTTTTTCTAACTCGAGCTCGCGTTGTTTCTGCTCGTATTCGCGCTCTTTCTCACGCTGCTCTTGTTCATATGCACGCTCTCTTTCACGTTGTTCGCGCTGTTCTCGCTCGTATTCGCGCTGAATCTTACGCTCTTCACGGGCATCATTCTCACGGCGCTGCTGCTCCTGATTATGCCGTGAGTATATACTCTTTAATTTCGGTTGGGTCCGAAAGACCCATATCTTTGGCTTCCTGTAAAAATACAGTAGTAGCCATGGCGCTAATTTATTAAGCAAAACCGAAATTGAGTACTGACTGCTTAGCGACGAATACTAATAAACACAAGTAAGAGAGTACAGACACAAGCTAGTGGTGACCAGTCTTATCCAGTTAACTGGCAAAGAATAAATAAAAAATGTAAATGACTGGGAAGACTCAATAATAAACACAATGGGTACGGCGACTTCCCAGGAGCGAATAAAATCGTCTGGCGTTACCAAGAATAAACTAGAGTTAAGTATTCTATTGATTAATAAAGCAAAATTCACTTGCTAAATTAAGGGTAAACACCAGTAAGCTTGTGCCTATAAACTTTAATGATAAATACCTAAATATGAATGAGTGAGCACTATCTCGTGAATAGCTTTAGAGCTAGGAGTTAATATCCTGGAATGAGGTCGCCAATTGTCACGGGGTTTTTATAATATCACGGTAATTTTAATATAAATGGTTAAATATTATTTAAATTGATAATAATATTCAATAATATTGAAGAGCAGAGACAATGATTGTCTTGCTACATCAAGCAACGATTACTTTACGCTGACTTGCTAAGATTCTCTAAGATTGAGAATTTATAAACTTTCTCAACAGTACACAGCAGAGACTAATTACTCACAATTGCTGAATTACTGTACTGTTAGCCTCTGGAGAAAGTTAATTCACCCCTGACAATAAACTAATACTAATAATAATAACATCAGGTTCTTGCTGATGCATTAACTCCTGGCACAACGGATTTTAAGTTAATACAAGACTGGTCTAAGTACCAGTTATGAATAGTAAAACGTTTATGCAAGCTAGGAGCTATATGGAAAATAAGCTTAATTATGGAGAAATGAAACAAGATTTACTCTACATTAAGCTCAAGAAATAGAACTGTTAAATTTATTAATTACAAAAATAAATTTAACATTACATTTCAAATCAAATCAATGAGACGCACTCGCTCACTCACAGAAGCTAAATACTTACGCCTAGGAAAAACACCTTAACTAAGCTCTTAAAACTACGAAATACACAAAAGAAATACCAGTCGATGAATACTGTGTATCACCACTAAGGTGGGAAGACTGGACTAACTGTGAAGTGGAGTTTGGGTACTAGCTGACCTCTCACACTGCGGCACAGGTCCTTCCTCCGTCACATCAATCACAAGACTGAATTCAAATACATTGAATGGGCAGGACGCAAGGCGTGGCTAACGGTTGAGGGAAGCAGAGGCAAACGATAAAGAAATAATTGTATCGCTCAGTAGCGCACTTAGTGACGTGCATTAAATCGGTCACTTTTTGAAAACGGTGACGAATTATTTGAAAAGTATACCCCGGAATGGAGAGAGAAACGGTTAACTGAGCGATACACAGTGAGTTTTCCACTAATAGTTCGTGGCTTCTCACAAAAAGGAAATGTCGCGAATTGATTCGTGACAATCATCACCACCATCACCATCATTATTATTATTATTATCATCATTATTATTATTATTATTATTATTAGTATTAGTATTAGTATTATCATCATTATTATGATGATGATGATGATTACTATTATTATTATTATTATTATTAGTAGTAGTAGTAGTAGTAGTAGTAGTAGTAGTATACAGCCATATTTTTTGCATGCATTCTGTACATGTGCTCTAAATTATTCTTCAAGCCCACGTTCTCTTATAAAACATAATGCATCCTTATCATCTTTGAACTTTTTTTTTTTTAATCGTTCAGTCCTTCCTCACCAGACGTGCCTATTCTCTTTCTTAACCAGTCATATTGTGTCCGTGCTACCATATCTTCTAATGCATAGTGTCCCTTCTTCCACAGCTTCCCTTACTTGGCACCTCACCTCCCTGGCTTCTCCAGTCCTCCTTTCTTACCTCCCCTTCAGCCCAACTCAACCCCCTCCCCCAACATGTGATCAGCTTTATACTGCTGATTGCGTTACATCTACTTTCAAACGCATCATCGCATCGAGTTAGAAGTATATTTGTCTATCTCTGTTTTTTTCCCAGACGCCACATTCTGTGAGTGCTGGCCTAGAAAAAATGACACCCAAGCATTTCTGTTTCTTCTTAGTAACGACCCCTCTACTCACAACACACCAGCCTCCTTCATATACCCTCATACTTAATCTATCCACCTTGTTCTTCCTCACCTTGCTGCTGTCTTACTCTCTCACACTCTTCCAAGCCAGCCTCTCATTTTTTATTTGCTCCACATGACCGAACTACCTCAATGTATTTATCGTTATTTGTCCACTGTCTGCTTTCTTCTTTATCTTATTTCCCATCGGGGGGGGGGCCGCTCTTGTGTATCGCCACTGTCTTCTGTCTGCCTCGTCCTCCTCCCGCATACCCAGCTCTCTTATTATCTCGTTCCACACCATCTCCACCTCTCCATGTAAATCTATTTCCCTCCAGCCCTCACACCCCTTACCGGTTCCCTTTATGTCATATTAACTGGTTCTTACTTTGTTAATTCTCACTACATATCTTTACCACCGCCTTTCACCATGCACTGTATCCCGGGTACAGTACAGGTTTCTCTCTTCACTGTGTCAGCGTTAAGCCTTTAACTAAAATTTTCTATAGTTCTTTCATTTGTCCATTTTTCTTCCAGAGACACTGAATAGGTAGCTTCTGACGTTATATTTCAACATCTCTTACGCTTGTTTTACGCCCTTATTGTATCGTCCACGCTTCACTGCTGTATAGGCTATATTCTGTCGTTCATTGCTTTCTTTACTTCCACGCTTACATTCTCATTGCTTGGTATTGCTCCCAGTGCACGTCAGGACATAGCAACGTGACGGGAACAATGCTTTAGTGAACCATACTCCAATTACCATAACTTGGCAAAAGTGAACCCTGCCCCTAACTTGAATGGTGAACCGTGGTTGGGTGATATCAGGCTGGCAGGGACATTAACGACCAAATATAATGAAATAAGGAAGAAAATCCGTAGCATTAGTCTTCTTGCAGTAATTTCAGTCATTCAGTTACAGGGAAATTGAAGCATCGATGCCAGCAAACTTGAAATGAACAGAAACAGAAGCAGTACAAAATGTGAGATAGTTCCAGCTTGTGCATTGTAGCGAACTTTCAGTGTGCATTTTAAATTTGATAACTTTTTGCCACGAGTGAAGGAAACTTTTATGACTGCTTTTTTTGCTGACCGTTCACAGGTAAAAAGTTTTATTTACGCATTTTTTCTCTTTGAGCAACTCTCTCTCTCTCTCTCTCTCTCTCTCTCTCTCTCTCTCTCTCTCTCTCTCTCTCTCTCTCTTCTACACACACACACACACACACACACACACACACACACACACACACACACACACACAAAGACTGGAATGGGAAGTAATTTTTACCTGTGTTTCAACGTTTCATGATCATTAATATCTGAGGTATACAGTAACACAGCATACTTCCATCGAGAATCAAAAAGTCAGAAGCCTATTTACCCGTCCCCGCCCCGGAGGGACTCGGGGACGGGTATTGTTTTCACTCGGTTTGTCTGTTTGTTTGTTTGTATGTGTCTGTCTGCCTGTCTGTCTGTTAATAACTTTACGCGAAAACTACCGATGCGATTTTGACTAAAATTAGAGGGATGATGGGCTATGACGTGATTAACATTAAATTTTGGGCCAAATTGGGCCAAGGCCCAGGCTGTAGGTCTCCCCCCCCCCCGCCAATATATATATATATATAATCATTTTTTCGCCATAACTCCTTTCAGATTTGTCGTATCAACATGAAACCAAAACCTAAAGGTGGATCTTTCAAATCTGCATCCTATAACATGCATCATTACATCAGGGGGGTCACCCCCCCAATTAGCGGTAGGGGGTTCAATGTCAGGTGGGTTGGGCCTAAAATTTTAAATGGGCATAAAATCGTCAATTTTCACCCGATTTACTCCAATTTGATATGTGGCATCGTTGACTAGATATCCTGTTGTGTTTATACTTCAGCACTTAAGTGACTGCCGGGGACGGGTTTGCTTTGCCTTGGCACGGCTTCTTGTTTGATCTGTACTTAACCATCGCTTTTGGATCACTTAAATTTGAGGAGAGACCAAACTACCTTCATTAATGTGCCGTTTTTAGACACTGGCAAAAATCTCAACATCTTACTCCGCCACTAACAACATAACTATGCCAGTGACTAAAAGACCAAATTGTTATGGGACTGATTTCGCAAAAAGTTTTTATCCAGTGTTAACCAAACTTGAGAAGAGTAAAGGGTCAGCCAAGGGGTTGATTTATTATTTTTCAAAGCAACGGGTCAGTGATCAAGGCCACATGATAAGGTAAGCTTGAACAGTTTTTATCTCATTTAGATCAAACTGGGTGGAAGGACTGAAGGTAAGATAAGAAAGAAAGGGATCAGTTCTAAGAAGTCAATCAAAGGTTAGGGTCAAAGTTCGACCCGTGTGTGTGTGGGGGGGGGAACAAAATAACTAGAACAGTTTTGATCTGACTTTGACCAAATTTGTGGAAGACTTGAGGATCAGGTAAGGGACCGACTTTTTTTTTTTTTTTTTTAGAATTCGGGGTAAGTCAAAGATGATGGGACTAGATTCTGAAAACAACCAGTCATATGTCAAGGTCACAGGGCGAGTTCAAAGTATGTCAGCCTCTGTTGTGCTTCCCCGCACTGGTTTTAGTTTATTCTTGGCTCCTTCAGGCGATTTTATTTAGCTCCGGGAAGATCTCGTACTGAAAGGATTACTGAAGGCTGTCTAACCCTTCCGGTTCCTAAAGTTGTCCTGAAGTTGGACAAAATCGCTTGAAAGTGGCAAGAACTTTTAAAAATGTTCATGGTAGAGAACTGATTGATATATGTTAAGTAAGAAACTACTATGGTGTGTGAAAAAAAAAAAAAAGCAAAACACGCGGAAAAGTGAAAAATAAATACATAATAGAAGGCAGAGATGGAGCCCAATTTTACTTAGGCCCCATGGCTTGCTACCAGCGGAATATAATCGTCTGGTGTTATATGGTAGTTTTGCTTACCATTCAGGTGTTAATGGTATCAGTATAAACACTCCGGCTCTTTTGATTAATTAACCAAGGAGCTCCTTTGCCTCGCTGTCAGTTGAATAAAATCGTCTGGAATCAAGTGAAATGGAATACTAGAGTTGTTCCGGGCATAAGAGTGTTATTGAAGGTGTGGCCAAAAGAGTCATACATTGGTAAGTTCCACACTTGATGCTGTGGACTTTCCTGAACCTGTCGTCTCGTTGATTTCGCGGGCTTTTTACTACCTCATCCTTAACACCTCATTTTGCAGATTACGGCTTATTGTTCTCCTGTATGTTATTTATATTGACATATGCTGGAGAGGGACACCTTCACGTGATGGCACTGTTATAACCGAGCGGCTCCACTGCCTGGATATACCAACTTCCCTCAACTCCCTCCCTACCGCAGAAAAGAGGATGGTGGACTGTGGAAGGAGGGCAGGTTCAGCCAGCAGTCCATCACGTTCACATTTCAGATGAGCCTTGGACTACAGCTACTACTACTGCTACTACAACTGCTACTACTACTTGTATCGACAGACTGCATAAAGATATTGCACAAATGTTTTAAGACCCTGCATGGGGGTTGGAGGGATATTACCATTCTGTCCCTGTTAATGTCAACGATTTAATCATCTGAGTCACAGGTGTCTGAGTGTTGTTGCAGATTCCATTAACCCGTTCATAGTCGGAAAACTTGTACCACTATATTCCGGCTAATACCATACAAATTTATTCCCTTGAGTGAGTCATAAGAGGGTAAGTGTTAATGCTGATACCATTTCACTGATTGGGACAACCGTTGCACTCTATTCCAGCTAATGTCAGACGATTTTATTCAGCTAACGGTGTGTTACTGTAACTTGCCAGATACAAAATAAAACAGGTAAAGAAGTGCTAAGGGAGGCTCCTTAACCACGAAAGTACCGGCCTTGTTTTGGTGTTTTTATTGCACAATGTCGCAGCGATGACTGACCATTCAGGAAAACACATGCTCTACGTCAGCTTCAGAATCACTCACTCACCAGGTGCTGTTATTGCATATTACCGTAGGAACACCGTAATATGAAGTAAGTGAACTTCAAAATCAAGTACAGTTCAAGAAAATCGCCGATACTGAATTTCGAAACGTGGTCTTATGATATTTATAGATATGGGAAAATATCCCTAACTAAACAACATACGAATTAATCCGGTTTCTAAGACCTGTCAGAAATAAAAGGTGAATTACGATTAAACCCGGAGAAGAGAGGCGTTTGTTGGGTTGGGCTGGTATGCTGTGAGGTGGGAGTATGTGAGAGGATGAGGCTGAAAACTCCACGCACCCTTCCACACCGAAGGCGCGCGTGCTACTGGCGCGGGTGAGGTAAGGTTGCAACATGAACCCAGGGCCCTGATTCACGAACGAGCCGACGATCAGCTCCCACTCGTTACTGTGATTTTATTTGCAGGAAGGAAAAATAAATGAGAGTGAAGAGTCATCCAATGTCGTCTGCCCCCCTACCCACACTCAAAAAAAATGTTGCTAGCGGAAAACAGCCATTGGTTATATGTGTTTTCCGCAGGAAGAACAAGGACAGGTGAATTCAGTATTTTTTCGTGTTTCTCGTTCTTTCTGCAAAAACGGCAGGAAGTCGATGGTAAATACATATGAAAATCCCACCCCAAACCTAAGAGGTGTAGAGCCTTCGCGGACCTCCTTGACGACATATCCTGCTACAAGCCTCACCTAAAAAAAATAAAAATAATAATAATAATAATAAAGCAGAAAGAAAGAAAAGAAAGAAAAAGAAAAAAAGAAACCAAAGAGAAAGTATTTTGCCACCTTTCTTATCTCTTCCTCGCGTTTAGTTGGGTGGAGTATATTCTTCCGACTAACAAGACAATTTTTAGCTTTTTGAACTCTCAGCAGGCAAAGCTGTCAGATTTATTCTGACGTTTAATATACGTGAAGTCTAATATTTTAAACTGGGCGAAATAAATAAGTTTGTCTATTGCAAGACGGTCTCTATCCCGTTAAGAGGCAGCCACAAACAGTCCGCCTCTTTCCCACCTTATACTGCCCTCCCACCAGCTCATAAACCCCTCCCCCATATCCTGTCTCTCCATTCCGTCCCTCAGTCTCATCCTCGGTCTTCCCATTCCCCTCCTTCCCTCCCGCCGCCGGACTCCCATACACTCTTCTCATTATTCCTTCATTCTCCATCATCTCCACTTAGCCATGCAATTCAAAATATTTTCTCTTAACACTTTCAATCACATCCTCATCAACACCACAGAGCTCCTTCATTTCCTTACTTGACTCTCTCTCTCTCTCTCTCTCTCTCTCTCTCTCTCTCTCTCTCTCAGAACTCATTTCGACTGTTATGAGTCTTTACTTACGTCCTTCCAACAGGTCCAAGCTTCGTTTCGTATGTTGGAGTGTGGATCACAATATTGTCATGCAGTGACTATTTTACTTCCATGCTCACTTCCCTATTCTTTACCACTTTTTTCAGTGAACCTTAACCTCTTTTTCCTTTTATGCCCTTTCGTGCACTTCCTCTAAGTTTCCATCCTTATTTATCGCACTACCTAAATATTTAAATGCATTAACAGTCTCCATTTCCTAACCAATAAACAACAGAGGTAGCTAGTTCCAGCCCCACCTCCAACATATAACATGTCCCCTAAATGACAAAGCTTTCACATACTCAAGAGACTCACTAGCAAGATCAATCCTTGCACGCCTGACAAAGTCTACATGCTCTGTCCGAAGCATCGCACACACGAAATCAGCATTATCTCGCAGTCTATCCCTAATACCACTCAAACTGCACGTGGCCACACTTCCTCTGCTTTGACAGTAGCCCCACCAACTCAAAATATCATCACTTTTGTTTTGTGGTGAGCAAAAGAATGGATAAGATGGGGTGGAATATTGGCTGGCGGTGGAACTGGAGGAGAAATGTAGGTTTACTGAAAAAGGATGTTTTAAGATAAGTAGTTCGAGTGCAGTGGAGATTTATTTTAAAATATCCTTTAAGAGTGAAAATTGGGGAGTAAAGAAATGGGCGAGGGGACATAAAAAAAAAAAAAAAGTGAGACGGGCTGAAAATGTGGTAGGAATGTTGAGGGACCGTGAGAGTATACCTTGTAAAAACGAGTGTTGCTGTAGGATAAAAGGATTTAAATGCAGTGAAGGTTTATTCCAGCTTTCAATAATAACAGTATCAACAACAACGAGAAGCTTGCGATGTTCTCTAGGCTAGTGCCTTGCGACAGACTATACCAAAGTGTAGAACATTAACCCTTTCACTATGAAGATGTCTACATTTTAATAACACAACCACCAGAAGGTTTGACTGGACTCTAGGCTATAATTATCCTCCCGAGTTTGAAAAGTCTCTCGTATGTCAATTAAAACCATCTGGAGATACAAAGAATAAAGACAGTTGTTGCAACCCCAGGCTCATTTGGACGTGAATCCAATGGACTGCAGGAAACTGGCCACTTCAACAGGTCACTTCCAGAGATCTTTTGTTGAGGTTATGCAGAAGGATTGTCTGTGTTGTGATGATGTGGTGCATGAGGTGAGTGTGTTGTGATGTGGGGAGCTGCAATCTAGTGTGGGTAATGGTTGATTGTCCGTAAGTTGTGTTTTGTGCTGGTACGAGTAATGTAGCAGGGAAGGATGGTGACCGCATCGCTGTCTGGCCTGGGGTACTCAAGTCTCCCTGGGTAAGGTTGTTTCTGAGGGGTACGTGTCTACTGGTGGGTCATAAAGGCTGGTATTTGGTTGAAGGCTCTGGATGGCTGTGGTGGTTAGGTGGCTATGTGTTTATGTAAGTGTTTGAAAGTGTAGTTTTGGGCGGAGGAGGGGGTGATGTTGAAATACTTTGTGTAGTGTTCAGATGTTGTTCGTTTCATATTTCCCGGTCGAGGGAGTGAGATGAAACATGAAGTTACAAGGGTGAGATGGGTCTTGAAATGAAGTAATAAACTGTGTGCCTCCCATATTCATATGATCTCTGACTGAAAGCAGTTGCGTTCCTTGATGTAAGTGATTTATTTTTGTGATCTTAATGCCTCCTATTGTTATTCATAAGACTTTGTTCTGAGATTTTTGAAGCTTATCCAAGTTTGTGTTGGTTAAGATTGAGGACCATCTTGGATTAATGTAATCCACAGTTGTCATAATGAATTTTTATAGAGGGTTTTCATGAAATCTTTCTGTTGTCCAAAGGCAGTGCCTGTGAGTGTCTTCGGGGTATTTAGTTTGATTCCTTTGCAGTGATGTTACTTGGATGCATCTTTCCTCCCTCACCAACCCCTTCCCCGTGTGTGTGTGTGTGTGTGTGTGTGCGCGCGCGCTTTAGGGGATGGGAAGTTTTAGGTGTCGAGAAGGGGAGGAAGGAGTGACGGGGAAGGAGGTCAGAGGGGAGGGAAGGGGAGTTGTTAAGGAGACAAGGAGAAGAAGAAGGGAGTGGACGGGAGAAAACGAGGGAGGTTGTAGGGGGAAAGTTGTGGAGGGGTGTGAGGTGGACGGGAGAGAAAGCAATATGTTTTTAAGCAAAACTATGCTCACTTTATGCATATACTGTGGTTAGCAGCCATAATGATAATAAGATGGGGAAAAGTGTAAGGATATGTGGTGGGTGAAAGCAATAGTTAATTTCACTAAGACGAGGTAAGAGAAGGTCAATCGTCACACTCCTGGCAATGCTCAACAGTGTTACCAAGTAAATTTCAGCCGAGGACCAAATGCTAGGATGACTTTGTTCTGGTGCCAAATGTACGTTTACCTGGTTAATATATCTGTGATTTGTCTTTGGCTGTAATTCCTTTTTTAGACAAAGAGCATCACTGTCAACAACAGATCCATTAATTGTTCCCTTGCGTATCATGTCAGGTATTTATTTGTCACTGGTATCGTATAATCCAGTACTATCTGCTTCAGATCGCCGGCGGCCATACCAGCAACCCCACAGGTTCTGTCCAGTGAGGAGGGTGACTAAATACCCAACAGGACGAAAAATAAAGCCCTGTCAAAAGGCAGATAATCTTCCCCAGCCAGTGTTCATCTACTAGGGTAGTTGGAGCTCAGTAACCTCATTTGGCAGTCCACCTTGGAGAAGGAAAACCTTAATTTTGAATCTGGATAACCCTAGCACCCACGGATCCCACGCCCCATCCATAGGCTAGTGACGGGCCCTTCCCTGACTTGGGAGGGATGGGGATGGGGTTTGCATCCCTCCCAGTAAAAACCGACATCGCCACAGAAATGTGAAGCAGGAGAAGGGATTGGAGTCAGCTAGTCTCATCAGTCCCTGACCCAAGTTTGCCGGGAAGGAGAGGGTCCCTCCTCGAGTGCTGGCGAGGCAGGGCTCTTGAGGCTCAGTCAGGCTGACATTTAGCATGATGGAGGAGGGGGGGGGGTAGCCTCTATCCTGTTTCTGACTGATGTTACGATGGTACGGAGTACACACGAGCCCGAAATTCCACACATGGGTTTAACCATTGGAGAGCGGATTCAACCTTCAAAGAGCATTTTCGGTGGGGCCTAGAAAGTTCTAAGTCTAGTACAACAACCAACTGCCTCCCTTATCATGGGAACCGGAGCAGCTGGAGATCAATAGCTGCACTCCCTAAGGTGAGACGGCCTGGCCTTGGCTGACAATGGTGCCCATGTAGGGGTGTTGCTGTGGCGATTTCTTCCCACTTTGTCTGTTATGTCGACATGGTTACTACAGCTGATAAGCGTAAAATACTTGTGAGAGTTTGGGCATCATCTCTCTTATTGCAAAGCATGTCGTTACTAAGACAAGTGATCTTCAAGAGGAGCTCTTCTATCTCAAACTTGACTCAGTTGTGGAACAGTTCCTCTCGCGGGATACGCTGTTGGTCTTGGATGACTTCATTGCAGCTGCTGGCACTAACGGGGAAGGCTTCGAGAAATGACCCCATGGCTCTGAAACCAGGAAGTTCAATAGTTCTTACTTTCTGGATTTTGCAGCATCCTGTGAGCTGGATCTTGGTTCCAGCAGCCTGATTTTCACCGCCGGACTTAGCACTCCAGTGTTAGATATTGCTAAGGAGACTGACCTCATTCTTTCAAATATTCAGTGGAGGATTCATCAAAACTGCAGGGTTTTCAGGTGTTCCTTGGTGTTGCTCCTGTAAGGTTGCAAATAAAAAATGAGAAAATCACGAGATGACACCCAAACCCGTTCCAACCTGAGAAACACAGGCATGATGAGTAATGAGTATGCCCGTGAGTACGCAGTGGCAGTCTCGAATCGGTTTGAAAATAGGATTTGGAGGTGAAAAAACAAAAATCACAGAATATTGTATGAAACTCTTGCAAGGTATGGGTCTTTTTCTTTAAGATTTATATGCATATTAGGGCCTAAATTTCATTATAAATTGGATTAGATACATTCATAGGAAGCAAGGTAGTCGCGTCAGGTGCAACAACTTCGCAGAAAAATGCAGTTAAAAAAAAAAATCCCTAAAAAATGGATAGACTACATCGTTTATTCTAATTTTTCCCTAACTCTAAGGTAAATAGATAGGTAAAAAGTGTTTGGCTCATAAACAAATGTCGTTTCTGAAATAAATTACTTATGCCACGCTGAAGAAATGTAAGTACATTAAGTTCTTATTGAGAATTTTTAGATGAGACACTGCACTCATCAAGAAATAAATCATATTAATACATGATTCTGCATTTAATTTGGTACTTCCACGCAAAATTTTACGTATTGTGAAAAATATGTCCATAGTTATGAGATGAAAATATTTAATTTTCCTTGTCCCACTCTCCTGCAGACTTAGGAATCTCACAAAATTCGCCATTCTCTGTCAATAGGCCAATCTTGATCACTCGAAAACCATTATACTCAAAGTTTCTAGAAAATTGTACAATCCTGTATGTTACATTTTTTCAATTATATTTCTTAATGGTACAATGAACATATTTCCACAGGGTAATTCACTATTCTCAGACCCCAGAATAATCACAATAGATCTGCTATTAGTCAAGATTTAAATGAAACTTGATACTTACAAATATCTTTATCTGTCAGTCATATACGGTACCTGAGAAACTCTCCAACATTTGACCTTAAAATGACATGCCTTAAATGAAATGCTGCTCTCTCACCAGAGCTGTGCAAAGTGAGCATCAGTTGATCAACAGCACATAAGTGATCGTCCCCTATTTTTCGATAACTGACTATTTTTAAGTCTCCTGATTAAATTCAAGATTTTACATGGCCGTGGGAACACCACGAGGGAAAATTATTTAAAAACAAACTTTGCACATTTGACTGGCTGAAAGAAAACATTATGTGCGAGAAAGCGGTCAGCTCAGCAGTTAAGTTGCACCGTAAAATCGCTAGTTAAGAATGGCCAAACGCTGAAGGAAACCACTTTAAAAACACAGTGTAGCTGTAGGTAAATTGTAATTATTGGAAGAAAATAAGTACCAAATTTCTTTTAGATCAGTTTATTAATGGTAAAAAAAAATTTAGACTGATCTGGGGCCTCAGAGTACTGAATCACCATGTACTTTTTCCCCTAGTAAATTAATGAAAGTTAAAAGAAGACACGCGGATGATGCAGCACTGGATTCTGGATTGAAATGTTTTAAATTAAGACAATTTATACATAAACAAGAGAGTTGTGGACTTTTATAAGAGTACATCGGGGCTTCAGAACTTCCGCTCGCGTTGCCCAGACCTTATTGAATGATAGGATACCTTTAAGCATGTTACTTTGGCAGTAACTGACAGATAATGCTAGAGAGCGCCCAAGATTATGAAAGGGATTTACCTCTGGGGACACTGGTTACAGATGATGAGAGTCATGTTGTCTGATGGGCTGGGGATCAGACGCAGCAGCTGCAGCACAGACTTCTATCTCGTTGGGCAAGAGTTTCGATGAGAATGGGAAAGGAGAGGTATTTCAGGGAAATTGCTGTAGAGATAGAGGGTCTCTTTCATGCAAATTACTTACAACCTGCTTATCGAGCCCTGAAGAAGCTCCACTCCAGATCTGTTGTTGGGTGGTGTACAATTACTAATTGCTATTCCACCAATTGATGATCCTGTTGCTATGAAACCAGGAAGGTGGCGGCTAGGCTCAAAACTGATAGAGTGGCTGGTGTTTGTGGCACCCCTGGAGAGCTGATTAAAGCTGGGTGCAAAACTATGATCCAAGGATTACATACGACCAAAGAAGCCATCTGGCTGGCGTCCTGGTATCATTCCACTTGACTGGACAAGGAGTTTGGTCATTCTTAGGAGTATCTTGGAAGGAAAAGGAGATCAGCATGACTGCAGTAACTACTGTGGTGTTTTAATGCTTAGTGTGCCAAGCAGGGCTCTTGCTAGCGTGCTCTTGATGCATGTCCAACAGGGTTCATACTCACGTGCTCTTGAGGCATGTGTTCTTGCTTAGGTGCTTTTGATGCATGTCCACCAGAGATCTTGCTCACATGCTGCTCATGCATATCCAACAAGGTTCTTGTTCACGTGCTTTTGATGCATAGTTAGGGCCATTGCCTAAGGTTTCAGAGACCTGGGAACTTCGCATTTACATCCAAGGAGTCAACAGATGATCGAATCATTGCACTAGAAATCCTCATGAAACACCATTGCCAGTTTCGGCAAGGACTGGTTACAGTTCATTTTGATCACAAGAAGGCGTCTGACTGTAAATAAGGAGGCATTGTGGGAACTCCTGCGACTCCATGGAATCCCTGCAGGGATTACCCGGCTGATAGCTGGCCTGTATTCACACTGAGAGTGTTGTCAAGTGTGTAGGGGAAGGGGTGTATCTGATTTCTTTCTGGTATGATCTGGAATGATATAGGGATGTGTCTTTGCCCCCCCCCCCTTTTTTTTTTAACGCATGAAGGAACTGAGTACTTGCCTGGGCTATGAATCGGAGTCACTGTGGAGAATCATTTTGCAGTTTTAAGGTTACTGACCTTCACTTTGCTGATAATGCAGTTGGAAGTCGCTGGAGACACTCCTGAGTAACTTCGAGGCATTGCAAAAGATTCGAAGCCACCGAGACTATAAAGTCTCCTGTGTCTAAATCAGATTTAAGGCATTCACTGGTTGGTTAAATGAAGTGGCACATTGTTCAGGCATGTGCTCAGGACATAATAAGTCTTTAAAAGATTTACATATCTTGGTAGTGTGATTCATTGTAACTGTAGGTCAGGTAATGATATCTCTTGTCACACTGATCTGATCATTGGTGTTATGGACTCATTCAGCTCGAGTCGTCAATGGTGTCGTTTTTAGCGCAGATTCAAAAGGACGAAAAACCACATCTTCAAAGCGCTGGTTCCCCTTGTCCTACATTTTGGTTGTGAGACATGCATCCGTATTCTTGTCGGGTAAGGAGGCCCCTAGCATCTCTTCCCTGGCGATTTATTTTTGGATATGGTTGGTTAATATCCTTTTGGACATTATTTAGGTAGAGTATGGATATATTGGAAAGAGTTATGTAACACAGAATTTAAGAGTAATGTGTAATAAGCAAAATAAATTGCTTAGGAAAAGATGTTAGGGAGCTTCCTTAACCAACGAGAATACGGGCTATGGACACTAAAAAGTACCTTGGAATGGTGAACTAATTCCTTTGGTACAAACTGCTTTCTTAGTATCATGGAGTATCGCTGGTATGACTGGGTGCATAAGCGGAAATTCCTTAGTAGGACTGTGTTGAGACCTGTTACTCACATAATACGTGAACACCAACTCCAGTTATGTGGTCATGTGGAGCATTTCTCTGAAGTTGGTCCTACTTCACAGTGTTACATGACAGAGTCAGCCCAGGGAAAAGGAAACCAAGAACAACATCTTGAAGTGCATGGCTAGAACAAATCGATCGCTCCTATCAGAATAAACATGGTGGAGTTTGGGGAAAAAGACTTTTCCTTAAAGCTTGCACACAGGCACTGTGTCCCTGTGGGTGGAGTCAGGGGGTGCGTGAAGGCTTGTAAAGGCTAACTTTGCGCCCCGCAGCGTTCATCCTAAATGAGTGAGTGAGTTTATGTGAACATTTTATTTTAAGAACACCCTTTCCACAGCAGGTACAGTTTCCTCATTTTCCCTATCAGGTTTCACAACCTTAACGTGATCAGGAGTTGTACTGGTGACATAATTTCTTTTAGCAAGGTTGCCTGTAAATTGCCTTTAGACATCATAATGAGATGAACAATTATTGGTCAAGCGATAATGCCATACAGCTGATGTCTGCTTATGAGTAGATCAACCTGCCCCAAGCAAGCTTTGTGGTGCTCAGTAGTCTAATCTTAATGTTATGTTTTTAATGCCTCCTGATCGGAGAAACCTTCATGTTTCAGTTTTACCAAGGAAGTCGAAAGGCATGTGCATTCTGGCTTTTTCCTTGCCGTTTTTTTGATAGCTTACTCTGTCTCATATGCTCATAAATCACTTTCGTTGGGATCTAATTTCGGAGTAAGTTTAAAAAGTACAGCAGTTGGACATGAGTCCTGCACTAACCGAAACCCTGCATAATCAGGCAGTACATTATTACCAGTAGCTTGCATATTTGGTACTGTACATTTTGGGATAGCTTTTTTACCTGTCATAGTAGGTTGTCTGATAAAGTTACAGGAGTTAGATCCAAAAGCCTTGTCAAATCAGAGTTCCATTTACATAACTCATAAGCAGGTGAGACAACAGTCAGACCTAAATGCATACCTACTTTCACTTTGATCAAAGGTACATCTACATAACTATAG
Organism: Coenobita brevimanus; assembly: GCF_032717465.1. Taxonomy (NCBI): domain Eukaryota; kingdom Metazoa; phylum Arthropoda; class Malacostraca; order Decapoda; family Coenobitidae; genus Coenobita; species Coenobita brevimanus. The sequence goes on from NC_137050.1 coordinate 30,447,414, forward strand.
ACCTTACATAATCCAGCAATGGAGTACACAACACATAACCTTTTTCTACACTATTTTTGTCTTATATTAGTATTTCGTCACACGCATATAGGAACTGCCTTGCATGGTTCAACGTGCCTACTACAGTTAGTCTCTTTTCGGATGTTGTTATGTTCATAGACTGCTCCATCAGAGAACACAGTAGTCCATGCATGGTAAATCGGTGTTATTATTTAGCCTCATAGGTATGTGAGGGCATTATTGTGCATTGAATAGTGATGTTCCCACATCTACTCCATTTTGACAGCCTGTTCGATGTACGAGGTCCGTTCACAAAGTGTCCGATCTTAGGCCTCCCCAAAATTATTAGCTAACCTGTTGAGCTAGGACACTAATCCCCCTCAAAGTAGGCACCCTCTTATTTGACACGTAGCCCAGCGTTCTTTCCACCGCTTGAAACATTTTCAAAATCTGGTTTCGGTATCTCTTGCAGGTGCTTCATTGCATTTGTCATGCTCTCCTCTCTCGTCTCAAATCGGGAACCCTTCAGCAAAGTTTTGAGTTTGGGGAATAACCAAAACTCGCATGGAGCCATGTCTGGTGAGTAGGAAGCCTGCCGGACCTGTCGTGGTGCACCTTTCAACTTGCTGCTTACCAAAGGTCTGATCTCTTCCCTCCAACTGCGTCACAAGGAAGACGGATAACGTCGAGGTAGCAATGTTTGTTGACAGTCTGACCTTCTGGTGCGTATTCGTGATACGACACCATGGTAGTCGAAGAAATAATGTCAACATGCAGTGCACTTTGCTGCGGACCAGTCGTGCTTTTTTTTTTTTTTTTTTTGGCCGAGGTTACCCTGCATGCTTCCACTGGGACGACTGTGCTCCGTACACCCACAGCATCCTGGGAGGCCATCAACAAGCAGGAGTGTTGAAAATATGAAGAAAGTCTGCGATTTCGTCATGGGAAATCGTCGGTTGACTGTCAGAGAAATTACTAATGAAACTGGAATCAGCAATGGATCAGTATACGAAATTTTAACTCATGATTTGGGCATGCAAAGAGTTGCCGTCAAGTTCGTTCCCAAACTCCTTTCACGTGAACAGCAAGTTCTGCGAATGAACGTTGTTCAAGACGTGATGGAGTGCGCAAATCGCGATCCAGACTTTCTGTAGACTGTTATAGCTGGAAATTAGACGTGGGTGTACGCACAATCCACTCATTGCTCACGTTAGGTCAGGCAGCATGGTGACCCAAATAAGCCTAGCCTGCGCAGTGACATCACGTTGTAGGCCAGCACCTATCCACCTGGATGGGTACTGGAGTATGTTACAGCTATTTACACAACTCTGTCTCTCAGTATTTGCTTTTTGCAACGTTCATCCGCAGAGCTTGCTGTTCACTTGAAAGGAGCTTGGGAACGAACTTGGCGGCAACTCTTCGCATGCCCAAATCATGTTAAAATTTCCTGTATTGATCCATCGCTGATTCCTGCTTCATTAGTAATTTCTCCGACAGTCAACCAACGATTTCCCATGACCAAATCGCAGACTTTCCTCACATTTTCAACACTCCTGCTTGTTGACCGCCTCCCAGGACGTGGATTGTTCTCGCCTGACATTCGACCATTTCTGATGCTATTGCACCACTCCTTTATTTGCGTTACCCCCATGGCTTCATTCCCAAAAACTTGCTGGATCTTTCTGATAGTTTCAACTTCGGTATCACCTAGTTTTTGGCAAAACTGGATGCAGTAACGTTGTTCAACTGTTTCGGTCATCGTAAGAAGCAGAGGAACGCGAACGCTCGCGCCTGACGGCAGCACTGCACTACACAAAATCCCTCGCCTATCCTCAAACTGTTGGTGAGAAAAAAAAAAAAAAAAATGAGGTCAGATACTTTTTGAACAGACCTCGTATGGACGTAGTGTACCCACAGAGAGATGAGATATTCTATAACCTTCCATCAGTTAGTTCTGAAGTTGTATAGATGATTAAGTCAAGAAGAAATCAATTAAGTCAAGATATACTGTACAGAAGCAGCCATTCATAATGGTGCCCGATGTCGGAATGCTGCAGGCTGTTGCTTCTAAATTTTGTTATACTATCAGAGTGTGTTCAGTGTATAGACATTTCTGAGCACTGAGGGAGACTTAAAAAAAAAAAAAAAAAAAAAAAAAATCTGTGACGTGCAATAGGAAATTGTTTGATACAGTAACACACCAGTATTTAGTTACCTTCCCTTACATCCAGCGGATGACACTTTATTTCACCCACTAAATATATCATTCTTCGTTTCCCAAGGGACGAGTGTTTCCTGACCATTTTCAGGAAATAGCCTTCCAAGTAGGGTGCTATTACTCTTCTATTCACAGATACAGACGTCCTTCTGGAAGAGGATAATCAACCTGTGACTCCAGTTCTCGAATCTCATTATCTTCATTGTGATGACTGCTGGGAGGCAATACACAGCAACCTTAATTAAGAAGCAGACAGAATGTAGTCATTTCTAAGAAACCTATATTATTTTCTAGATTATAAGGATGCAAATGTTTATGTGTACTAGAGTTTGAAGGAAGTGCAGGTTTATGGCCGTACTGGTGCAATGAAGTGTACTACGCTACAGGGGTGGACTGCAGCTGGTGCCACTGTGGTTTAAGACACTAGGCCTACTGGTGGCGCCAGTGTGGTACTGAAAGTAGACAAAAGTACCGTTGGTGCTAGTGTGCTGAAGGGACTGCAAAGAAAGGAAGGGGTATGAGTGGTGCTAGTGTGGGGAAGTACTGTACAGTGCTAATAGTGCTAGTACGGTGTCCTGATGGTACATCTTAGAGTGAGGGGATTCATCATCATCATCATCATCATCATCATCCTCTTCTTCTGCCATCATTCATTTACATTACAAATCTCGAAGTATCAACAGGAATATTTTATCATATATATATATATATATATATATATATATATATATATATATATATATATATATATATATATATATATATAATTATATGGGTCTGTTAAAAATAAATAAACGATACCCTATGGATTTGATTGTTCTGGATATATAGGACTGTCAGCTCTGACCACTAGCTTCAGAGGTCTTGCCCAGGGGATGACATCATGATATTTCTCTCTGATATTAAGCCTCTTTGAGTCAACTGTGAGAGCCTCGTAATCCCCCCTCCCTCCACCCCTCTTTGCCAAGTTTGGGGCAAAGGCCAAAGCAGAGCATCTTTGATTAGAGTCGTATTAATAAGTAGGGTTGTGTAACTAAAGTTAATATTACTCTGGCATGTTGCCATCTTACAGCTGAGCTCAGACAAGTGCTAGTGTTGCGGACCAAGAATTACTTTAATCAAAAAATGTATCAAATAACTGGGCATGCACGGCTGATACCACGGATGCTCCGCCCACCTCATCAAGCTTTAGTTCTCTGTACACACGGTAGGAAGACAGTTAAAGGTCGGGGGATGGGGGGTGGCGATGTCTCCCCAGTTAGGGGGGGAAGAAGTATCATATTAATCTATTCTAACTTATAGCGGCCTTGCAAAGGGACGACAAAGGGTTGGGTGGGCTGACCGTCCGTGACATCATCAGATAGCGTTTCACATCTTTCTGAAATGCTAAGTTCTAAATAGGACCGATAATGGTCTTCATCTAGTGTTATCGTGCCAGGTGAAACTTGTTATTATTTTCTTTCCCTAGTCATCCACAATAAGTGACAATATACTAATTGCCAACTTGTATTCGTAAACCTCCGACACCTGGCGACGATGTTGTGGCGTTACAGGTAAAGGAAAAGGTAGGGCGGAAACCATGAGGCGCTTAGCCGCGGTCCTCATATCCGTAACTTAGATTTTTGAGCCTGTGACGTGTTTTTCACCCAATATCTTGGGATACAAGGACACTGCATCGTCCAGGTACCGCAGTCACCTTCCCTAGGTGTTATCCTAGATACGCACTTTGCTTACCAACCACAAAGGGTGGATGGACACCTGAGTCGTGTCGCTTCTATTGAGAAAAGTGAGATACCTTGTCCAGGAGATACGTTAACCCTTGCTGCAACACAGTAGCTACACCATTTTGCATCATTTGACACACCTGTTACACTTTTGACGTAAATGCCTTGCAGATTTGTAAAGAAACAATTCTTCGTGACTTCGTTGCTTTGCATCTCTCTCTCTCTCTCTCTCTCTCTCATATCGAGTGTCGTACTCCGTTTTTTTGGACAAATTTAGTAATTGTAATGCGTCTGAGTAATGTTGAAATATACTGTTAAATGCATTCCTTATAATGATGCATACCTGCTGCTGAAATAAAAATTTCATGCAAGAATTTCTCTCAGTAGTGTCCTTCGTAAGTAGGCATAGTCTCTGATTATTTTTGCTATTTCCTGATCATATTATCGGAACTGTATGTAACTGTATTGGCTGAAGAATGTGTGTGGCAAGACCCACCACCTTCTTTTGTTGTATTAGCACACTGTACCTTTTACAATAATTAATATTTCAATTCAGGTCAATCTTATTTTCTATCTATCTATCTATCTATTGCCAGACGCCTCAATCCCGTTTGGGGTGGCCACAAACAAATTGCCTCCAAGTCGCCCTGTCCCCCGCCATTTCACTCCCCTGCTCCCAACTCACATCCCCCTCTCTCATATACCTCTCCACCCCATCTCTCCATCTCATCCTCGGCCTCCCCCTCCCTCTTTCCCCCTCCACCTCACTCACATACACTCTCTTCGTCAGTCTTTGACCCTCCATCCTCTCCACATGGCCAAACCACCTCAGTGTGTTCCTCACAACGCTTCCTATCACATCCACATCCACACCACAACGCTCCTTTATATCCTCATTCGTCAGCCTGTCTCTCCATGTGACTCCACAGGCTCCTCTTAAATAACTCATTTCCACGGCTCTCACTCTTGACTTGTGTCCTTCCAACAACGTCCAAGCTTCACTTCCGTACGTTAGAGTTGGTATCACAATACTGTCATGTAGTAACTTTTTCACTTCCATGCTCACTTCCCTGTTTCTTATCACTGCTTTCAAAGAACCAGCAACCTTTCTTCCCTGCTGTACCCTTTCAAGCACTTCACCCTCCAAACCTCCATCCTTACTCATCACACTACCCAAGTACTTAAACGTACTCACATTTTCCAATTCCTCACCATCCAACCTCGCTGTACATTCACTGACTTCACCTCTCTCAAAGACCATCACTTTACTCTTCCCTACATTCACCTTTAGATTCCGTTTCTTACACACTCTCTCAAACTCATCCACCAAGCCTTGCAGCTCCCCTTCGTCTTCACTCAACAACACGGTATCATCTGCAAACAACAGTACAGGGAGTTTCCAAACACTATCCTCTCTCACCAGGGCCACTCCAACATCCACTACCCTACCTTGCACCTCTTTTATTACCCCATCCATGTACAGATTGAACAACCATGGAGACATGACACATCCCTGTTTCAAACCAACTTTCAAAGAGAAAAATTCACTTAGTTCGCCATCCACACGCACTGCAGCCTTCGCACCATCGTACATACTCTTCACAGCATTCAACAACTTCCCATCTATTCCATATATTCTTAACACTTTCCACAATCCTAGTCTATCCACCCTGTCATATGCTTTCTCCAAATCCATGAAAGCCGCATACAACTTCTTTCCCTTCTCTAGAAACTTTTCCACTAAAGATCTGAGAATGAATATCTGATCTACACAACCTCTTCCCTTCCTAAAGCCTCCCTGTTCTTCTCCAACTAATTTCTCTGTTCTTTCTCTAACTCTGTCAATAAGTATCCTACCATATACTTTTCCTATTATACTAAGAAGACAAATGCCCCTATGATTACCACACACTTCTTTTTCCCCTTTTCCTTTGTACAAGGGAATAATTATACCTGACTTCCAATCCTCCGGGACTCTACCTTCCTCCCAGGCCAATCTGCACATCTTCCACATCCATTCTACTACTATCTCTCCCCCATGCTTCAGCATTTCACCACACACTCCATCAATTCCTGGGGCTTTCCCTGATTTAACTTTCTTCATTGCTTCCACAACTTCTATCCTACTGATTTCTTCCTGTCTTCTCACCTCCCTCCTTTTTCCAGCCATTCCCCAGCCACTTATACTCGCATTACTTCCATCCTCCACGTTCAACAATTCCTTAAAGTGTTCTCTCCATCTGCTCACTTTTTCTCCCTTCTCCACTAGTAATCTACCATTTTTATCTTTCACTCCCCTGCTAACTCCACTTCCACCCTGTCTTATTCTTTTCACCTCTTTCCAGAACATTTTCTTACAGTCCCTCCACTTTACACTCAAATTCCTTCCAAATTCCTCATCCACTCTCTTCTTACTCTCTCTTACTAATCTTTTCACCTCTCTCTTTCTTTCTACATATAACTCTCTCTTCCGCCTCTCAACTTCTTCCACGCCCCTATTTCTCATCCATTCATTGAATGCTTTCTTCTTTTGTGCCACAGCCCGTTTCACCTCTTCAGTCCACCACGCTGTTCCTTGCACCCCCCTCCGTCTTCTCTTCCTTCCACACACCACATCACATGCTGCACATATTTCTTCTGTAAATATTCTACACACACCTTCCACGTCCCCCATCTGCTCCAACTCATATTTGCCCAATCGTTCCTCCACTTCTCTCTTATACTCTGCCTTTTTCTCATCCTCTTGTAACCTTTCCACTCTCCTTGCAACTACTCCTTCCTCTCGTCTTTCCCTTCTTCTATTCCTCCATCTTACTTGAACTTTAACTCTGGCCACCACCAAGTAGTGGTCAGAAAGTCCACTCCCCCAACCTCTATAAACTCTTGCATCCGATATACATCTTCGCATTCTTTCATCCACACACACATAATCAATCATTGCCTTCCTTTCACTCAATTCACCACCCACCCTTCTCATCACTCGCCATGTATACCTGTGGATCATTTTATGCCTGAAGAGGGTATTGGCTATCACCAACCCCCTCCCAGCACAAATGTCCACTAACACACTCCCATTCTCATCTATCTCGGTAGTACTAATTACGTTTTTTGACAGCCATATTTCAAGCAGAGATATTTTATTAGGCTCGCATTTACTAAATGAAGCACCGTTACGATGTTGAATCCAAACTTTTATATAATGTGGATAAAGAAATTCCCCCTAAGATAAATATAACATTACACTGAAGGGACAAAACGAAAATTAACGATCATGTTTATGGAGGCTTTTCTTTCGATATAAAACTTTATTACATACTTATTACTTTTCAGCAGTTCCTCTGGTCGAAGCAAATAAGGCCCAAAAGGCTACTAAGAGAATGCACGCAAACAAAATAGCAAGATTAATGTTGACGAGTCACTGTTGAAACATTCACTTCCCCCAGTCAATCGCGCCTCACCTGTTTTCTGCCATCAGCTGTTTTCTTTAGAAGCTACCTATGTACCAACCCGTCTTCCGTGGTAGCGCAGAAAATAATCCTAATAGCTAATTTACTAGGGTCTCAAGTACTTTTTTTTTATTTTGTTATATTAAAATACCTAAAGTCGGCCACAAGCTTTAATATATAATAGCTGATAAGCTGTAATAGTCGACACTACAATAAGGACCAAAAGAGAAGAAGAGTTAAGGTTGTTTTTAGTTTCTCAGGAGAAGGAAGTCTATGAGACGAGGGCCGAAAGCTGAGAAGATATATTAGTTTTATGTCCCTTGTTTAGAAAAATGTCTACTCGATACTTAGTGAAGAAAAAATACAAGAACCTATCAAAATATAGGCTCTACAAGAAGGAAATAAGTGGCCATGAAACAAATATGATGTTTATGGTGAGCAGTGTTTTGCTTTGGACTAAATATTTTCGTATTGTAAAGCTCATATATCTTATTAAAACCTGTCGTAATTGAATATTAGCATAATTTGACATTCTAGGTGTAAAAATGAGCAGTGATTGTAAACAGTACTATGAAGTTGTTTGCTTTAATGAAGATACGCCTTATCTTTCTATGCTATTATTTGTATTGCTAAGTAAACAAATATGAATATTATACTCCATAGGTCCCTGAAGATGGATTGAAAGAAACACCTAACAGTGAGGTGATGCGGGCATTGCGCACTCTTGAGACTGCATTACAGGGCTTCGATGTACAAAGGATCACTGTGATGGCTGAGTTAAAGGTTAGCAAGCTGCTATAGATATCTTTAGTATGGTAGCCTTTGTTTGAGATATTATTCTTATTACCCTTTTCCCAAACTGTATGAGAGCTTAAATTACTCTTACTAATTGGCATAATCTGTGTAAGTACCTCTATGGTGCATATGTTACCAGTAGATATTGACCCCATGCTGTGCTTGAAATCCCTGACAGAAGTAACTGCAGGTTACTTTACGTTTTTATAAGTATCACTTGGTGACATGACTTTCTCTAGCCCTTTCAGCTGCCATAGATGCCATATATGGTTTTTTTCTTGCCTGCCACATGCTAAGTAGAGTTTCTTTAACCGTGCAGAACTTATTTTTTTAATCCATCCATCATCATCTAATCCTATGCTGCCTCATAAGGAGCATAGGAACCTAGGGCTAGGCAAGTTGGTCCTGACATTTAAGATGAGTGACCAGCCTCACTCATCCCTGAGTGGTATAATGTGAGCAATAAACCCCAATCACTCCTTGGATATAAACCTACAACGGATCAATCCGATTGGAGCGCCTTCATTACCCACTAAACCACCAGGTGCCATAATTTGGTTATATGGTTACCACTCAGTGTGGTAAATGATTTCCTGGTGTACAGCAAACCATTTGGCATGTCACTCAGTGTAGAGTCACCCATAGGCAGAAAGAAGAGGAAAGAGTGAAGGAAAGACTGACAGAAGGGGAAAGAGTGAAGGAAAGACTGACAGAGGAGTGTAAAGTCACATGTAAGCAGAAGGAAGAGGAAAGAAAGAAAAGAGGAAGGAAGGAAGAGAGGAAAGGGCAGACACCTAAAGCAGGACTACATCGAGTGAGTGAATGGTGAGCGCCCCCACCTGCCTTCCAGTAAATCATTTATAGGCTGTGCATGCTTTCAAGACTTCCGTACAATTTCGTTGTTTTTGCTGTGTCCATTCTACTGTACCATACCTCATTGCTACAGTTCTTTCATCTAAACCAAACTTCTCTTAGGTTGCAGAATTTTATTACTTCAGAACCTGTCTGTTTAGTTCTGTATTTCTGCGTGTACCATAGCTCAGCATGGGGCACTGCTCTTTTCACTATCTGCACTGCTCTAGGACTTGTACCAAGAAGGGAGGCACTGGCCTTCACTACTCTTCCTCAGCAAGAGCAGCATCCCCCAGCTTCCATGTTGTTATCCAGGTGTCCTCAAAGGGAAAACTGAAATGACAATTGCTTCTTACAGCGTAGATATGGCCTGCAGGTTTTGGCCTTAGGAAGTTGCTCCTCTCTTGATTCAGTGCCTGATATGGCACTTGATAGGGCAGTGCTTTAAGTGATAAAACTGTGGAAGAAGCACCGTCTTGCACAAGTCCCTCCTGCCCATATCACTGATACATGGTTGATTGAAGCACCCATGAAAGGGATCATTGGCACCATTTGTTATATGTCCCATGACCCATCAGGTGCATACCTCAGCAGGTTGGGTGCTGTTCTTGTCCTCAAAAGCCTAAACATGTGAAAAATAGTGACAACCACATAGCCATGCCCTACATGGGGAATGCCACCTCACATTGGAGCACTGTCCTGAGTAATTGAAGCAAGAACAGAGCTCTCACTGAAGGAGAGGGAGGGAAGTGAATTCACAGTAGCCTAGTAGGAGCAGTATTCTACCTTGCCACTGGATGATGTGCTATGAAATTCTGTCTGTCTGTCTGTCTATCTGTCTGTCTGTCTGTCTGTCTCTCTCTCTCTCTCTCTCTCTCAGGCTGTGGATAGTAGTGCAACCACTCTCTCTCTCTCTCTCTCTCTCTCAGGCTGTGGATAGTAGTGCAACCACTCTCTCTCTCTCTCTTAGGCTGTGGATAGTAGTGCAACCATTTACAGTGACTAGATGACCTTTCTTCATACTCTTAAACTCTGAAGTAGGCACCTAGTATGATACCTGGATTTCTAGAGTTTATGCCTTCACCCTTGCCAGTCATCCTGACAGTCCCCAAGATGTTGCCCATGAGTCATACAGTTGGGTTGCCATGCTTGTGGAAGTGTCCATCCATCTGGAGACACTGCCATAGCTAATGGGGGAAGGAGGCACTTGATCTGGTGGCCTTATTTATAGGTTCCCAGGTATCATTTCTTTGTCATTTCCTCCAAGTATATACTGAACCATGGGGATATCTCAAGGGGATACTGGCATACTGTCTTCTCAGCACCACTGACATGTCGCATCACAGGGACATGTCTCAGGACACTGTCCTCATCAGCCTCTTAGGCTTCTGGACACATCCTAGAAACACTAACTCACAAGGATATATAGTAATCCCTTTAAGACCTGGATGCCCCAAGTCTCGGACATTTTGGGTTTAGGCCCTTGAACACCAAAAACGGCCAACAAATGAAAAAAAAAAAAAAAAAAAAAAAATGTTCATCCCTACTTTAAATTTTCCACACGGTGACAAACAGCTGTGTTTTGGTGTATAGTTCCTCTGATGTCTGCTAGAGCGCCCCTGCATCCTCCCCAGTTCCCACCTACCTACCGTGTTGACTGCACGCTTGTCACCATGGCTGCCCATTTGCTCATTTTTTTAAATAAACGGTGAATAAAAATGCCTCCCAACCCCCCCCAAAAAAAAACGATGGGTTCATCCCCAATTTAAATTAGCTGTGCGGTGACGAACAGCTGTATTTTAGTGTGTAGTTCCTCCAATGTCTGCTAGAGCACCTCCTGCATCCTCCCCAGGTCCCTCCTACCTACCATTGTGACTGCATGCTCGTCACCATGGCTGCCCACGTGCTCGTTTCTGTGAATAAACAGTGAATAAACTTCAATACCTCACCACTAGACCACATGGGAATTTACAGTGTTGTGCAGTGTTAAGAAATTAGAATTCAGCACGCAAATGATTAAGTGCAGGGTGCAACACTGGCATGTTGCAACTGGCATTAGGCAAGTAAGAACAGAATGTGCAGTGTTAAACAATTATAATTCACAGTGTAAAGGATTAAATGCAGCACAATGCTGGATTACTGTACGTGCTTCAAGTGCACCATCACCACTGTCAGAGCCATAGAGGAGGCAGGTTAATTTTCGTGATGGCCACAGACGTGTTGTAAGTGCCCTGTACACTGCTAAATATTTTCCATACTCCTAATTTCTCATTCTTTGGTTCCTTTTCATTTTCTGTCCCTTACTTGTGTGAATAGGGTCTTAAATAGGTGCTGTGCATGTCTGGTATGGAGTTATTTAGATGGCTTTCAAAGTTAGGTTGGGTTGGGGTCTATAAGTATCTGTCCAGGGGCATTTTTTCCAAGTCCTGGACATGCCTTTGGCTCTATTACGTTGGATCTTGGAGGGATTACTCTACAGTTGGGCTCTATACCTGCAGGCATCTTAGGTCCCTTAAAGGAGAGAGAGAGAGAGAGAGAGAGAGAGACACTTTATCCTAAAAGAATCTACCATGACACAAATACAATGATATAGCAGTGCAAAGACTTGAGGCACATTTTGGCAAGGGAAAATTTAATCCCGGATCGATCCTGGATCGAGATAAAGTTGATCCCGACAGCTGATCCTGTTTTGGTGAGGCACAGTCTTGGTCCTGGAATGGAGTGAAAGATGATCCCAGATTGATCTGAGGCAGTCCACTTCCAGAGGTGGACTGAGCTGGGTGATCCTGGATTGTGACATCACACCAAAACAAATACAGTACTTGTATAGCGTCAGCTCCTACATTGCAAGTGCCGTATGTACTTTTTTTTTTTTAATAATATACTGATAAAATGCTGCTGTCAGTTACTGAGGTGGGTATGAGGGGCTCAACTGTGTCTGGTTTCATCAGTGATGGGACCTTATTCCTGGAAATGAGAGCAGAATTACTGCTGACCAAATCATCCATCTGAATTTTCAACTGCCATCGCTTTGTTTACAATCATGTGGGGCACTGAGGTGTCGCCATGGCAACAGGACAAGCTGATCCAAAACTGCTGGATTGTTTTGGTGTGATCTTTCTGGATCAGCAATGCACCTCGATCCTAATCCAATCCCATTGATCCCACCAAAACAGGCCTTTGCAAAGTGATGCAATCACTGGCTTTCTGGTCCCTGCAAAACATAATTGAACTTTGAATCAAGAAGTTATGCCTCGGTATATCTCTCTTGCTGGTATCAGATACTCCATGATACCATTTGGATATGCCATAGTGCACAATAATGACAGTCTGTTAGGAGGACATAGGACATGCATGCTGAGTTCTCAGAAGGTGCCAGCCTTACCGTTTGGTACCAGTTCAATTGGCCCCAGCGTTCCTGGACATGTTGTCTAAATACAGTACCGTATTGTACCACCCTGAGAACAACGTTCACTCTCAGCTAAGGTCCTTGACTACTACAGGGATGAAACAGAATGCCATCACTTGGATGTACATCCACTTCCTAGAGCATGTCCTCACTTCCTGCAGAACATTACAGCACAGATAATAACTCCATTGAACCTAATTGAGTCTGTCGAACCCTGTAATCATATTGGCCTATTTGAGGCAACAGTGTGGCCTTTACTGCCAAGTTCACCCAGGTTACCCGTGGGATATAATTAGCCACCTTCGTAACCCCTATACTACAATTAGTTACACCCCTTGGATTCATGCTGACTTCCTGCTATAGTGCTGATCCCACTATTCACATCAGTAGACTTCCTAAGGAGCCATCATACACATCCTCGTCACTGAAAACTCCAAAGATATATACTTTGTCTCCAAACTTGAATGGAGGACCAAGAAGCTCAAGGTCAAGCCCTTCAGACTGAACATTGCCCTCAGGGCAGGCCTGCAGCTTTCAGCTTCAGTCATATTTAAATGTGGACACCCTAGCTCACAGTCAAAGATATCAGTTCATATGAGGACACACCCAACTTGCTCATTCTGGTGTTCACTTCTTTGTACATATACCTCCTTCTTCATTTAACACTTGCCTCACTGCAGAACTCATATGAAGCACAATGAAGGTCTGTAAGGGCCACAAGGCAAGGCTCTTAAAAGGTACAAATTCCATAGGTTATAAGACTGTGACTCAGGGGAGGTAAACTACCTCACAGAGAATCAGCCTGGCTGGGGATAATACACCAAGGTAACTGAACTCTTCTACCATATCATCTCACAAAATTCTTGAACACATGATGGAGAAACTTAATTCTTCCAATAAACATGACTGTACTATTCTCTGCAAATGCTATACTTATAAACTACACCACTTACAGACATTCACAGAACTGAAGCAGTCTACAAATATCCTTTTCACTTTCAGAAAATACTAGAGTGTCATCTGCATACATTCATCATTCATTCATTGCCAGATGCCATGTATCCCAAACAGGGTGGCCAACGGCTTAGAGTTAATTGTTTTACAGGGAGGGGCACTAATCCTCCACCAACCCCACTTGACACGTAGGATACATGTGATTTGAAATATACCACCCTTTACCATTAGTCTCATTCACAGTCTAGTTCTTAATTTTATAATTTCTTAAGATGTTTGTAATTACTGCACTAAAATTTATGTAATTAACTCAGTTTAGAAAATGTTAGTCAACAAATATTTCAAAACCTAAAAAAAAGGAAAACAAAAATAAATTATGCAGTTATCTGCAAAAATTTTGAATGATAAACTTGTGCAAACCATAAGCAATGGCAATGAAAATAAAAGATGAATTTAGTTTAAGATTCACTTGAAATGAAGAAATTAATGAACAGTCTGAGTAGCATTGAGGATCTCTTCTTATGGTCTTCAAATTTAAATTCCAACTTTCTTTATGCTTGTTTTTCTGCGATACAAGTTTAAAGAAAGCCCAACTTGTCTTCCATGAAAAAGTCAGGCTTGGGCAATGCATGTTTTGATTTTGGTGCCAGAATACCCATTCCTTCCTTTACCAGTCCTTCTCCCAGATGCAGTGAAGCACTAGAGGAAGAAAGTTGTTCTCATGTAGCCTGTCTCAAAGAAAGGTGACCATTCACAGCTCCCTAGCTATGGCCCAGTTGCTTTAATAACTCGTACAGTATTTCTAAAGTTTTCTATTCTTAAAAAGAAAAAATAAATAAATTCCTTTGATCTTCCTTCTGATTACCAGTATGGGTTCCACCAGGGCCGCTGTTGGCGACCTTCTCACCTTCCTTTCTGACTCTTGGTCATCCTCCTTTCAGGACTTCAACAAAAGGTTTGCCATTGCTCATGACATCTCAAAGGCTTTTGATAGAATGTGGCATAAATTGTGAATATCCAAACTGCCCTCTTGTGGTTTCTGTCTATCATCAGTATATGTGCCTTCATCTCATAAGTTTCCTTTCTAGCCATTCTGTAACTGCTGTTGTAGATGGCCACTGTTGTTCGTGTAGAGCTGTCATTCATGTTCCTTACGGTTCTGTCCTATTGCCAACTATCTTCTTCTCTTCATCAGTGATCTGAGCTGCATATCTAACCCTGTCCACTCATATGTTGAGGACTGAATCCTACATCTCCATCTGTTTTTCATAGTAACCATTACAGCAGTCACAGGATGAGGCTATGGCACACCTAACTTCTGGCTTGTCTTATCTTTTTGATCAGGGTAAAAGAGACCTTTTTTAATGCATCAAAAACCAATTCCTTTATATTTCGACCTGCTAAAATCTTCTGCACTAGTATCCTTTAATATTTAGTGGTACGTGGTATATAATTCAATCCTTCATCTTTCAGTATCCTTGGGGTTTTATTCTCTCAAGACAATGGAAAGACCACATAACCTCTCATGGAGAATCAGCCTCCAAGAGGTTGGGTGAGCTAAACCAATTCATGCCTTCTTTATTCCCACATGCTTCTTGACATTGTAGCTACAGAGGTTTTATTCATCCCTGTGTGGAGTACAACTCTCAAATGGGGGTGGGGGGGGAGCTTGCCACAGAGATCTCTTAAACAGGATGGAATCAAAGGCTTTTTGCCTCATTAGCTTATCTCTTCCTGCTAGTTCCCTTCATCCTCTCTCATTTTGGTGTACTGTTGCATCCTTGTCTCTTTACTATCACTTCTTCAGTGATCATTACTCTTTTGAGCTGTTTGCTTGCATCCCTTGTAGATTATGGTGGGTACATAGCACATGTTGGACAGTGTATTCTCACCTCATTTCTGTCCAACTGTGGTGGTTCATTCTGCCACCATTTAAAGTGCCTGGGTGGTATTATAAGTAACATATGAGCTTACTTCCTTAAGGTGCTTCTAAGGAGATAGCATAGAGTGAAAAAATTAATGTAAGAACTTAAATCATACAAATACTCATGTAACACTAATAGCACAACCCTTACTTGTGCCATATTATGTGAATCTGCCACTGATGAAGTATCCTCTCCATCACATTCAACTGATCTCAAGTTGTGATGTTTCTAACAGAGTAGCCATGGGCAATATCTTCCAAAAGTAAATAACATTAAATATTTAGTGATGATATCGTTGTGTATATTTAGTGATGATATCGTTGTGTATTGCTTTTCTAATCCTCCAGCCACAGCTGCATTTAGTTATTAATGTTATTTTTGATATTTTTCTATTTTTGTGTGTATTTATTTATTTATTTTTTGATACTGCAGGTGCTGCTGGAACACCTGCAGTCTGGACAAGATGAGTCTCTGGGAGATACCTCAGTGACCCCTGATGCACTTTCTCTCATTCATGAGCACGGTGGCATCAAGGTCAGGCACCTAGGTGACAAGAACAGTTAAGGGTTAAGGAAGAAAATGGGGGTTTGTAGATATCAGTAAGAGAAAGAAGGAGAATAATGAAGAAAAAGGGCAAAAAGAAAAAGAAATTGGGTATCATAGTAAGGAGAGTTTAAAAGAGGAAAGGGATATGAGGAAGAACAGAGACATGTGAAAGGCAAGGACATGGCAAGAAAGAAAAGAGGGGTAATAACCTTGACCTTAACTTGCACAATTAATGATTTGCTGTGAGCAACAAGCGTAATTCATTTTCAAACACTAAGCACATAAATAAACTTGATAAAGAGAGACCAGAGCGAATGTTAAAAGGAATCTGGCCGACTATATACTTTGGGGGAAAACAGTACTGTAGCTACTTGAGAGTGTACCTGGGAGAGTTATTGGTATAACAGTGGTAAGAGGAGGGTACAGAGGTCTGTCTGATTGTATGCCTGTGAAATGCAAGAGATATTGAGAAAAGCATGGAATAAGGGCTGCAAGGAGTAAAACAGAGTGCAGGATTAGAAGTGGAAAACCTGAAATGTAATGCAGTGGTAGATGAATATGATTTAAAAGGGTAGTGGAGAAGTCACCCATTTAATTATGATTAGCTAGTTCAGGATATTTGTTGCATGCATATAACAAATGTTTGTTTAGAAATACTGCAGCTGATAAGCTTCTTTGTCCTGCCATATCTTTTATTTGTGAAATAAGGGTTGGGATGATGATGATGATGATGATAATGATGTTTTTCAGTCTTTTTTTGTTTTTACAAGGAACCAGACATATAACATATGAGTAATTTAAGAATTACAGTGATCCCTTGGTTATCTTGCATATTTGGTACCGAACATGGTGCATAGTAGCAGAATTGCACGTTAACGAGTACACTGAACCTATGAGATTTATCCTAATTGTACTAGGCACCCCAAGTGCAAGCCCAAATTTTCCCGTTCACGACAATTTTGACCCACAAATACATATATACTGTACTGTTGTGATCAGTACCAGAAACACACACACAAGCATAGTTAGGTTAAGATAAAGTGGTAGCAAGGGCACAATAAGGGAGAATGTTTAATCTGTTACTGGCTACACTTGCAGGTACCTCTTGATTTACACGAGTCTATATTACAGTACACGTTTTTGAAATAACACTATATAAAAAAATCTTTTTGTTTTCAATACACGGTTTTCTTAAAATAACATGATTTAAGAAAAAACGAAACACGCTATGGGACATTTCATTTCGCGGCCACCGGAGGTCTCACGCTGTCTTCCCTTGCTGGAGGATGAAAAATGTTGCCAAACACGCATTCATTGTTGTACCAGCTTCATGTCAACATCACTGTGCACCCTAACCAGTGTTTTACATCATTTTTTTGTGACCTTACTTACCTTCGTCTGATTCGTCATGGCCTCCAAGTGTCCTTCTACATCTGGAGTTACTGGAAGTGCAGTGAAGTGGAACAGGAAATCCTTAAACTCAGAGCAGAAGAGTGAAGTACTTGATCACCATTACAGGAGTCAGAAGACATCGGTCATTGTACTCTAGAAGTTCACAGAACGTAACTTCTTCACTTAATGTTTATTCTTATGGGAAATTTATGCTTATATTACATGAAATTCATATTACACAACTTCTGGGACATAGTATGGTAGATGCTCGATTTAACAAACTACTGTAATTCAGCCAACGCCCATTCTGTTATCTTGAATTTTCCTGTAAATCGAGTTCTGTAATCAAGGCTCAATATAAGGGAAAAATTTCCAGTATTTCAAGCTATTTTCCATTAAGCTCTAAACCACGGGGTTGTTTTTGCCTGACTTGCGTGTCTCATGGGCATATTTGCGCTCTGACGGACTCTCTAAAAATATTTGCAAAAAATCAGTTATTAGTCCTAGTTTATTATAATTACATATGCATATGGATGTGATAGGAAGCGTTATGAGGAATACACTGAGGTGGTTTGGCCATGTGGAGAGGATGGAGGGTGAAAGACTGACGAAGAGAGTGTATATGAGTGAGGTGGAGGGGGAGAGAGGGAGGGGGAGGCCAAGGATGAGATGGAGGGATGGGGTGGAGAGGTATATGAGAGAGGGGGGTGTGAGTTGGGAGCAGGGCAGTGAAATGGCGGGGGACAGGGCGACTTGGAGGCGATTTGTTTGTGGCCACCCCAAACGGGATTGAGGCGTCTGGCAATAGATAGATAGATAGACATACCTTCTGCTTTCTCCTGGGATGTTTGTTGAGCCTTCGTCGAGTACCGTAGGACTTGTGGAGACATCTGAAGTTGGGTAATGAAGTCTCCACTTTACACTTCCCGACAACCCGTAATTTGATTACCACAGCCTGATATTATCACTAGAAACACTATTCTATGATTCTCAAATAGTTTAGAATCCAATCTCCAAAAAAAAAAAAACACTGTGAAAGCAATGAAAATTACGAGTGTGCAAGACCTTCCCACTTGACATCGTTCGCAGCTGGTGTTTTGTCATTTATTATTCATAAAAACACTCACAGTTTATAATTCTGTTACTATATAACACTTATATATACCTACAGTCTTTATCCATAAGTTTCCTTCAGTAATAGTAGTTTATTGTCACTGTAGGCATTCAATTTCTCTTTCAGTAAAATATGTAGCATTCACTTTCTCGTCCTGTATACTAGCGTTGAGAGTGAATCTGTCACTTTCATTTTCACTTTCATAACTCATAGTATTCATACATGCTAAAGTGAAACTTTCACTTTCATTACGCCTAGTATATATACTCGTATTCTTATATTACCGTACTACTTATTTACATTTCTATTTACATTCTCAATTTTATTTACATTATTTACATTTCTATTTTACACTGTGTTATGCAGTCACTTGCAGTAACTTATAAAACTATTTCCCACTGTTCACTTATATTTACATTCATTGCATTCACTTGTTGTTTACACATTATTTACATTTCCACTTGCACTGTTTTACTCACCATATAGATCGTAGTCACTGTCTATCATTTTCATTGACAAATTTGCCAGTTCACGTTCCACAGCAGTCACTTAGCCCTTTATCTCTTTCCACACGAGGTTTAGTAGGGGGTAGAGGTCACAGGGCCCTTTGCATGGGGCTAAAAAGCGTCGGAATTGGGCAGGCGCGAATCCGACGTGCTTTCACCTTGAAAGACGACAGTAAACTGAATACAGTGTGGTGTGGCCTGCGTAGGGGGAGTGCAATGCTGCCAATGTCAGCGGGGTGAAAGCTACTAATATATACTCTATGAAATGATTGACAGGAAATCTAGACAATACAGGTAACTCGCACGGAACACGATCTCACGGAACGCGCTCGCAATTATGCACGGTAAGGGCTGGGATACATATAAGACAACGTAAGATTAAAAAACCATTATGAAAACTACAAATTAACGCAGGAGAGGCCTTTGAAAGATCAAATCCTCGAACGTCACCGCAGCGCGCGGTTTGTTTTGATTATGTGACGATCTAGGCGGGAAATTATTCAGTGAGTGAGACATTCCCGAGTACAGTAGCACAGTATTTGTAAGTTAAATATTTACAGTACTGTACTGTTCTGGTAAGTTTATGTGCAACTTAAAGTACTATTAAATAACGTTAAAGCAAGAAATAAAGTCTTATAACCAGTTTACCTGATAGGCGTCAGAATATTGCCTTTTTTATTTGTTCGTTTTTTCCACAGTGCTGTTCAGTATTTGTAAGTTAAATATTTACTGTTCTCGTATGTACTGTACTTGTAAGCACTTAAATAAAGTTAAATCATTAAATAAAGCCTTGTAACCAGTTAACCCGAATTATATGATTACCCATGATCGGCGTCGGAATATTGCCTTTTTTGTTTGTTCGTTAAACTCTTACTGTACTGCTTTTCTACAGTACTGTATTTGTCAGTTAAATATTTACTGTTCTGGTATGTACTTGTAAGCAATTAAAGCATTAAATAAAGCCTTGTAACCAGTTAACTTGATTTATATGATTACCCATGATCGGCGTCGGAATATTGCCTTTTTTTTGTTTGTTCGTTAAAGACTTATAATAAGAGAAAAATACATTTTTGTCTTGGTATCTTTACCTATTTGCTCAGGTTTGCTGTAATGGTTTGCAACTTGTAGAAAACTGTGAAAACTTTCGAGAAGTGAACGAAAATCTGGGACATGACCTTGACTTTACCGTCTCATGTATCATCTGTCAGTTCACCACCGGCTATCGTGATGGGTGGATGTACGATTTTTTCGCTCGTGGCCATGCCTAACCACACATAGGTACACCCATTATCTCGACCCAGACAGAAAATACAACCTATTTCCTCCCTTGCAAAACACAAACAACCACCTTGTTTACGAGACAGCAATATATATATTTTGCGAAAATAACAAGGTAAAATGATAAAGATGAACGTAAAATGATAGAGAAAGATGAACATGTTATGACGGAAGAAATACGTTTTCCCTGTCTATAAACGTATTTATTTCTGCTTTGTATCTGTATTCGTAATGATTAGACTTATTGTTAGTTCTGAAACTGCATTACGATTCTATTTTTAGCCATTCTCGTGGTGTGGGAGCTGGAAGTTGTGACACAACTTCCTTATTGCTAATCGGACTGACCCTCCACTTTATTCTCCCGTGGCAGAGTCTAGCCTTGGAGGACGTGCAGTTTTCTCATTTAGGACTGAAAATTCAACTCTTTCGCTCCCTTTTCCAAGCATGGGCACAACGATAACGTAAAAAATAACTTGAAACTACCATAAACATATATCAAAAAGGTGAAAATGTATTCATAACATTATTTTTTTTTTCCAGCCATTCCTAACAGATTATGTACTGAAATCATTCGATATCACAGTACTGCATTTCTAAGTTAAATATGTACTATTCTGGTATGTACTTGTAAGTTAAAGCACTGGTACCAGTTAACCTAATTTGTATGATTACCTATGATCGGCGTCGGAATGTTTCCTTGTGTTTACGTACAGTATTTGTGTGTTGAAGTTTTGCTCTGGAGTACTGTATTTGTGAGTTATAAAATTAAATAAACATTCTAACCACTTAAAGTGCTTTCTAGTGACAGATAACAGCAAAACAACACATTTGGGGGGTCTAGGGAGCAAAATACGGAGTAGTTTAAATATACGTGATTTCGCACCTAACACGGCACGGTAGGAACGAAACCCACGTGTTCCGTGCGAGTTACCTGTACATAATAAATTAGGTAGTTCCAGGTGAATGTAAATATCACTTAGGCTTCTCCCTTCCTTTCTTATATATATTTTTATTACGAGAATAGATTATACGGCATATTTCAAGGGGAAATAAACAGCTAAAATTAGCGAACGAGTGCACGTGAGGTGTTGTCAGGTGATAATTAGCCAATTCCAGGTGTATGGCACCATCACTTACCTTATTTCTTTCTTGTATATATTATTTGGTATAAGAATAGGGCATAGGGCTTATTTCAATGGATGAAATCAGTGGAAAATTCCAGGGAAGATTTACTTAGCGTAGCACGGCCGGGCAGGCGAGAGGAGAGGGTAATGGAGGGGAGGTAAGGAGGGTAGTCAAGAACGGGGAGAAATGGCTAAATTGTCAACAATGGATGGGAGTACAGATGAGATTAGGAGTGCTGACTAGTGTTGGACATTGGCAGTACTGATAGATGATACAAGCCACCACTTGAAAGGCTGGGCGAATTCAAAATAACACAGAATCACAAAAGTGACACCCCGCGGTATGATCCCTTGCTCCCAAGCGTCACGAAAGTGACGCCCCGCGGTTGAGGGGTTAAATCCTTGAAGGCAGCCCAAACCTAGCAAACTTTGCTAACTCTCAGTTCTACACACAGCAGCCAGAACTCATAATTAATACTCTCAGAAATGCATTATAGTATACAAAATTTTGTGAACAGAATTATGCTTGATTTAACAGAAATTTTCCAGTAAACAGGGCAAGAATACTGGGGGGAAAAAAATTCTGTTATCACGGGCTTCAGCTACATCGATGTTCATTAAATTGAGCATTGACTGGACTGTAATCTTGTAAATCGAGAGGTACCTGTACCTCATCAAACCCTTGACCAGCCACTAGCCTTGCATCCAGCTGTAAACTAGATGAGGTAAATGTACAGTTGGGTTGAAACAGCAGCAGTAACTCGGCAGTTACTGTGGAGTAGACTGTAGCACCAGTCGAGCAGGGCAGTACTCCTGAGGTGGATGGAAAGCTGATGACAGGGAGTGCTGGAGCTCCTGTTTCATCAGCCCTCAGGACTAGTTCCTGGCCATCCCCCTTTGCTAAACTTTTTCAGTGTCTCAGTTACACAGAGAGTAGGCCAGCATGCTCTCCAGTACAAATTTCTCTAACTATCTTCACCAAACTACATGCACAGTACACACTACACTTCCTATTCAAAATTCACCAAAAATGGCGTCAATTCACCCAGCCTCGGAGTCCCCAGGGGGGGGGGACCATAAATGCCCCCGCCATCTGCCCCTCTCCCGGTGACGACTCGAGGTGCCTGGAACCACTGTCTGACTCTCTTCTTCTACATTTCTGCAACTTTCGCGGCCTTTCATCTAACTTTCGCTCTGTTGAGCATCACCTCTCCTCCTCTAAGCCTCACCTTCTTTTTCTAACGGAGACTCAGCTGTCTGAGGCAACTGACAGCAAACCCTTTTCTGTATCCTCCTACTTTCTCTCTACTCAATTCAAAGCCAAAGGTGGCTGTTGTGTATACATACGCAACGACTTATCTTGCTCTCGTGTTCCTGAACTTGATTCTTCTGAATTCTCCACACTCTGGCTTCAGCTTTCCTGTCATTCTCTGACTAAATATATCTGTGCTGTTTACTTATCCCCTAATTCTACTGACTATCAAAAATTCTTTGACTATCTTACTTCTACGATGGAACACATTCTGTCCATTTCTCCTTTCTCTGAAATCTCCATTCTTGGAGATTTCAATGTTCACCACCACCTTTGGCTCTCCTCTCCTTTCACGGATCCACCTGGTGAACAAGCCTACATCTTTTCTATCCTTAATGACCTAGAGCAGCTTGTACAGCACCCTACCCATATCCCTGACCGCCTTGGAGAGAGCTCCAACATACTTGACCTCTTCCTTACAACTAATCCTTCTGCTTACTCTGTTAATCTTTTCTCTCCGTTGGGCTCCTCCGATCACAACCTTATTACCTTAACCTGTCCTATCACTCCGGTACGGCCTGTGGACCCTCCAGGGAAACGTCATCTGTGGCATTTTGGAACCGCGGACTGGGAGGCCCTCAGGCAGTACTTCTTTGATTTTCCCTGGAATGATTATTGCTTCCATGGCCGTGAGCCATCTGAGTGTGCCTTGCGCATTACGGAGGTTATTCTCTCGGGCATGGAAGCATACATTCCTTTCTCATATCCTTTGACTAACGCAAGAAAGCCTTGGTTTAATCACGCTTGTTCTAATGCTGTCCGCAACAAGGAGAAGGCCTACAAAAGGTACCGGAGCCAACCCACCCCTGAATCACATAATCTTTATGTTTCTGCCCGGAATCGTGCTAAGTCTGTCCTTCGCTCTACTAAAAATAATTTCATCCATACTAAATGCTCTCAACTCTCCAACTCGAATTCTTCCCGCTCCTTCTGGCACCTTACCAAAAATCTTTCTAACAACTTTACCTCATCATCCTTCCCTCCTCTTTTCTACTCTGATGGTTCTGTAGCTATTTCTTCTACTGATAAAGCAGATCTCTTCGCACAGACTTTCTCCTCCAATTCCACCTTAGACGATTCCGGTGCTGTTCCTCCATCACTTCCCCCCTCTGACTTCCTCATGGCTGACATTAAAATTTCTTCAGTTGATGTATTTTCTGCCATCACTGGCCTCAGTACTAACAAGGCATATGGGCCTGATGGGGTCCCTCCTGTTGTACTCAAGAACTGTGCTTCTGTGCTTACACCCTGCCTAGGCAAACTCTTTCGCCTTTGTCTGTCAACTTGTACCTTTCCTTCTTGCTGGAAGTTTGCTCTCATTCAGCCAGTCCCAAAGAAGGGTGACCACTCCCAACCCTCCAACTTTCGTCCAATTGCTTTAACGTCCTGTATTTCAGAAGTTTTCGAGTCAATTCTTAATAGAAAAATTTTAAGGCATCTTTCCTATCACAACCTTCTTTCCGATCGACAGTATGGGTTCCGTCAGGGACGCTCCACTGGCGATCTTCTCACCTACCTTTCAGACTCCTGGTCATCCTCCTTTCAGGACTTTGGCGAAAGCTTTGCCATTGCACTTGACATCTCAAAGGCTTTCGATCGAGTCTGGCATAAATCTTTAATTTCCAAACTGTCCTCCTACGGTTTCTATCCTTCTATCTGTGCCTTCATCGCTAGCTTCCTTTCTGGTCGTTCTATAGCCGCTGTTGTAGACGGCCATCGTTCTTCTCCTAGATCTATCAACAGTGGTGTTCCTCAGGGCTCTGTCCTATCACCAACTCTCTTCCTTTTATTCATCAATGATCTTCTAAGCTGTACATCTAACCCTATCCACTCATACGCTGATGACTCCACCCTTCACCTTTCCATTCGGTTCCCGCAACGCCCATCTCAACAGTTACTTCAAGAAACAAGGGATGAGGCTATGGCACACCTAATGTCTGACTTGGCTCATATCTCTGACTGGGGTAAAAATAATATGGTTGTCTTTAATGCATCTAAGACTCAGTTCTTACACCTATCAACCCGACAAAATCTTCCACAGGTATACCCACTAATGTTTAATAATATTCAGCTTCATCCTGCATCATCCTTGAACATGCTTGGGGTTTCATTTACTCGGGACTTATCTTGGAAAGATCATATTGCATCTCTTGTAAAATCTGCTTCCAAGAGATTGGGTGTGCTAAGCCGACTCCGCTCTTTCTTTACCCCTGCACAATTGTTGACTCTATACAGGGGTTTTATCCGCCCCTGTGTGGAGTACAACTCTCATGTGTGGGGAGGCTCCCCACATACAGCTCTTCTCAATAGGGTGGAGTCAAAGGCTTTTCGTCTCATTAACTCTCCTCCTCTTACTGACTCCCTTCAACCTCTGTCTCTTCGCCGCACTGTTGCATCTTTATCTCTTTTCTATCGCTACTTTAATGGTCACTGCTCCTCTGAACTGTCTGCTTGCATTCCTCCACCTCTACGACGGGCGCATAGCACCCGTCTGGCAGCAAACTCTCATCCCTTTTCTGTCCAACTCTCTAATGCAAGAGTTAACCGTTACTCCCAGTCTTTCATTTATGCAACAGGTCAGCTCTGGAACTGTCTCCCTCTGTCTGTATTTCCTGCTGCCTATGATCTCCAGTCTTTCAAACGTAGTGTGTCCAGGCATCTCAAAATGATCGGATCTTGAATTTGGCTCTCTATTGTATTTTGTTTTTCTCTTGGAGGGAACTGTTACTGCGGGCTCATGGCCTTTGGTTCCTTCTTCCTCGCATAAAAAAAAAAAAGTTTGCTTTTTATTCTCATAATTTGTTTTTCATATTTTTCTTCATATTATTATTATGGTATTAACCCCTACACGCTGGGGGTTTTCCGATGTTGCACGCTCCTCCCTATGGGGGATATCCGTGACGGAAAAAAATACCCTTACTTCAAACTGTAATATCTGCCAAACTATAGCAGCTAGAGAAAAATTTAAGATGCATAAGAATCAACAACTCTTCCTCTTTCAAATGAAAGTATCCCCATGTCTCCAGGTAGTCCTGTCGATGAGTAAGGATAAGTTAAACTTCAAAGGTTGTCGGGAAGATGCATGCGGCTATACATGTCAACCAGCGTTGCTCCGCACCCATAATCATGACTGCTATACACGTCAGCCGGCGGTTAGGGGTTAAACGATTCTCATGATGGTGGCAAACTAAGTTAACAATCCCTAGTGGAATCAAAGAGACAGACACCATTTGTGGTGTGCCAAAGACAGACAGACACCATCGTAGAACACTGCTTTTGGCACAAAATTACCCTTATCAGTGCTGATTTATCCAAACTTAACCTGTATTTCATAACAAGCTAACTGACTGTTTTTCCAACCATGCACTGTCAATTTTTCCCAAAAATTTTGCTAAAAAGCACACACACGCACACACACACACACACACACACACACACACACACACACACACACACACTATCATGGCCAAGTTACGGAAACAGTCTCATATGTGAAAGAAGACTACCATGATTCCAGAGTTTCACTAATACTACTACTCACATAGTTGAAAATGACCCATAATTCATTTGTACACTGGGGCTAGGAAAATGTAAATTGGAGAATATAATTTATTCACAAAATTATAACTTAATCCTAAGTATAAGAAAGTAAACTACAAGTGAAGTAACCTTAGGAACACTGCTTCACATTACTGGTGACAGATAACAACCTTACTGAGAACAGACCATCAAGAGGGTGGTGACTGAGAAGCAGGTAGCATGTCCGCAGGTGTTTTTATGCTAACACCTGCTGTAGACCAAGAGGGCAGTGTGGGCAGCGTTTAGAGCTTCCTCAGTATGCAGGAGTTTCCATCCTCACCCTTCATAGGCTCACAAGTGTCACAGTGGGGATGGAAAGTCGCGAGTCGAGGGCATACTTCACGTGAAGAGCTTCTATATCCTTTCCATACCAGTGCTGCTGATCAACTGCCCACACCCCAGCTCACAGTCACCACCTCATTTCCCTTGGTTCGTACAATGGAAAAATTGAAGCAGTATCATACAATTCATAATAACTAATCACACTCCGAAAATTACAAAATACAAAATAAGTATACATAAACATGCTAAATTTGAAAGATCCACAATAACGGATAATTTACTTCCGTGCTCCGAACAGCCTCATTACCAGTGAACTACAACCAACTTAAGTTTTAATGAAACAAACCAGAGAAACTAAATTATACCCTTTTAGAACAAAGATCCAATATTGAACCCTTATAGTCATGAATCATTCTGACACACACACACACACACACACACACACACACATACATGAATATATAACCAATGGGGAATCTTCAGCAAGAGAACTGCAAAAAAACTACATAAAAAGAGAGGCGATAAAGACATAAGGAAATTTAGTATCCCAAATAGGGCAGTTGATCAGTGGAATGGAATGCATTGGCAAATGAAATAGTGTGCGCCAACACTGTTCGCAAATTTAAGGATATATATGAAAAAAATGGTTTAATACACGGAACAGTACGAGCTTGACTCATTCCTATAAAGATACAGTTTGGTAAGAACAATTAGGTAAGAACACACACACACACACACACACACACACACACACACACACACACACACACACATCATGGTTTGAGATTGGACTACAGGTTGGGGTGACTGGCTGCATTAATTCTATCTATCTATCTGTTGACAGACGCCATAATGCTGTAAGGGGTGGCCATTTTCTTAATAAAAATTTCAGTAATGCAGACTTAGATTAATGTATATTATCATAAATACACAGTTAACTAAGCATTTTGTGTGTGTTAGGTATGCACATACGTCAAGGATTGAGTCATTGCATGCTCCATGTCCATTGATAAATTGCAAACAAAGAACAGCTGATCCCATCAGATGTAAAGTGGCAGTGAAAGACTTGTATGTTAGTGTATTTCCACTTGAAATAAATTATTTAATGCAAAATTATCTTAACCCAATGTAACCTATTATTTTGACATGTTTGGCTAAGTTACCATTGGTTAGGGTAGGTTAGATTAGGCTAGGCTATGGTTAAGTAAAGTTGATATAGACTGGGTTAGAGAGGTTAAGTCTGGTTTGGTTGAGTATGGTTATATTAGATTATTTTTGGTTGAGTTGGGTTATATTGTTAGATTAGACTAGGTTAGGCAAGGCTAGTTTATGAATATGTAAGGTTAAGCTTTCTTGTCATTCCCTGACTAAATATATCTGTGCTCATTACTTATCTCCTAATTCTACTGACTATGAAAAATTCATCGATTATCTTACTTCCATGATGGAACACATTCTATCCATTTCTCCTTTCTCTGAAATTTCTAGGAGATTTCAGTGTCCACCACCACATCTGGCTCTCCTCTCCTTTCACTGATCTACCTGGTGAACAAGCCTACATCTTTTCTATCCTTAATGACCTGGAGCAGCTTGTACAGCATCCTACCCGTATCCCGGACCGCCTTGGAGAGAGTTCCAACATACTTGACCTCATCTGCCTACACTGTTATCTTTCCTCTCCGTTGGGCTCCTCTGATCACAACCTAATTACCTTAACCTGTTCTGTTGCTCCTGTACGGCCTGTGGATCCTCCAAAGAAACGTCGACTGTGGCACTTTGGAGCTGCGGGTTGGGAGCTCCTCAGGCAGTACTTCTTTGATTTTCCCTGGAATGATTATTGTTTCCATGGCCGGGAGCCATCTGAGTGTGCACTGTGCATTATGGAGTTTATTCTCTTGGGCATTTAAGCATACATTCCCTTCTCATATCCTTTGACTAATGCAAGAAAGCCTTGGTTTAATCACACTTGTTGTAATGCTGTCCGCAACAAGGAGAGGGTCTATAAAAGGTACCAGAACCAACCTACTCCTGAATCACATCTTGCTTATGTTTCTGCCTGGGATCATCCTAAGTCTGTTCTTCGCTCTGCTAAAAATAATTTCATCCTTACTAATTGTTCTCAACTCTCCATCTCGAATTCTTCCCACTCCTTCTGGCACCTTGCCAAAAACCTTTCTAACAACTTTACCTCATCATCTTTCCCTCCTCTTTTCTAGTCTGATTGCTCTGTAGCTATTTCTTCTACTGATAAAGCAGATCTCTTTGCTCAGACTTTCTCCTCCAGTTCCACCCTAGACAATTCCAGTGCTGTTCCTCCATCACTTCCCCCCTCTGGCTTCCTCATTGCTGACATTAAAATTTCTTCAGCTGATGTATTTTCAGCTATCACTGGTCTTAATACTAACAGGGCATATGGGCCTGATGGAGTCCCTCCTGTTGTCCTCAAGAACTGTGCTTCTGTGCTTACACCCTGCCTAGGTAAACTGTTTCACCTTTGTCTGTCAACTTGCACCTTTCCATCTTGCTGGAAATTTGCCCTCATTCAGCCATTCCCAAAGAAGGGTGACCATTCCCAACCCTCTAATTATTGTCCAATTGCTTTAACATCCTGTGTCTCAAAAGTTTTTGAGTCAATTCTTAACAGAAAAATATTAAAGCATCTTTCCTGTCACAACCTTCTTTCTGATCGTCAGTATGGGTTCCATCAGGGATGCTCCACTGGTGATATTCTCACATGCCTTTAGACTCCTGGTCATCCTCCTTTCGGGACTTTGGCGAAAGCTTTGCCGTCGCACTTGACATCTCAGAGGCTTTCGATCGAGGGTGGCATAAATCTTTAATTTCCAAACTGCCCTCTTATGGTTTCTAGCCTTCTATCTGTTCCTTCATCTATAGCTTCCTTTCTGGTCGTTCTATAGCCGCTGTTGTAGATGGCCATCATTCTTCTCCTAGATCTTTCAACAGTGGTGTTCCTCAGGGCTCTGTTCTATCACTGACTCCCTTCCTTCTATTCATCAATGACCTTCTAAGCTGTACATCAAAACCCATCCACTTGTATGCTGATGATTCCACCCTTCACCTTTCCATTCGGTTCCCGCAACGTCCATCTCAGCAGTTGCTTCAACAGACAAGGGATGAGGCTGTGGCACTCCTAATGTCTGACATGGCTCGTATCTCTGACTGGGGTAAAAATAATCTTGTTGTATTTAACCCGCGGCGTCCCGTCGACGTGAATTAACGTCCACATGTTTTGTCTCTGCCAATCCCGTTGACATACATAAACGCGAATCAATTGCAAGGTCCCTAATTTGCACAATTTTCAATTTTCGCGAGTGATTTTTGGTACGTATACACGGGACACCTTCCTCTACAAGACGCTGGGCAGGGACAATGCCTTACCAAGCATGACCTCCTCCCCCCTCGCATGCCATTGTCTCAGCAATTCACCTATTACCAGTGACCTGGCCAGTAAAGCCATGTCATGCCATGGTACGAAATTCAGGGCCAGAGTGATTCACCAATTGATGACAATATGGAGGACAAACTTTACATAGCATTAGAGGAAGAAGCAGTCAGAAATGATGATCAGGTAATGTCGCCAAAAAAGGTCAGGTATGTTGATGTGTTTCATGAGTGAAACAATGCTTATATTGCCAATATTACTGTGTGAAAACCATATTCTCTCGTACTACATATAAATTCATACCAAATAAATAAATAAATACCGTTTATGAGTGGTGTGGTATGGTTACACTCCCATTGAACTCGTTTTCTTTGGAGCAGCCTGATAGAAAACACAGTAAGGTGAGGAGGTACTGCTACCTGTATCGAGTATTTTAAACCTCAGGTGAGCGATTTCTCCATGATTTTTCGATGTTTCTCACCAAAAGCAGAGGTTTGAGCCAAAAAAAAATTTTTCCAAAAATGGTCGGGATTGGGAGGAGTCAGTGGTGGACAAGTGGTCGGGATGGGGCAGGTTAATGTATCAAAAACTCAGTTTTTACACCTATCAACCCGACACAATCTTCTAAAGGAGTGCCCACTAATGTTTATTAATATCCAGCTCAATCCTGCATCATCCTTGAACATGCTTCGGGTTTCATTCACTAGGGACTTATCATGGATAGCTCATATTTCATCTCTTGTAAAATCTGCTTCCAAGAGATTAGGTGTGCTAAGCCGACTCCCTACCTTCTTTACCCCTGCACAGTTGTTGACTTTATACACGGGTTTTATTCGCCCCTGTTTAGGGTACAATTCTCATGTGTGGGGAGGCTCCCCACAGACAGCTCTCCTCAGTTGGGTGGAGTCAAAGGCCTTTCGTCTCATCAACTCTCCTTCTCTTAATGGCTACCTTCAACCTCTGTCTCTTTGCCGCACTGTTGCATCTTTATCTCTTTTCTGTCACAACTTCAATGGTCACTGCTCCTCTGAACTGTCTGCATGCATCCCTCCACCTCTACTAAGGGTGCGTAGCACCCGTCTAGCAACAAACTCTCATCCCTTTTCTGTCCAACTCTTTAATGCAAGAGTTAACCGTTACTCGCAATCCTTCATTTATGCAACAGGTCAACTCTGGAACTGTCTCCCTCTGTCTGTATTTCCTACTTCCTATGATCTCCAGTCTTTCAAACGCAGTGTGTCCAGGCTTCTCAAAATGAACGGATCTTGAATTTGGCTCTATTTTGTATTGTTTTTGCTTTTTTCTTGGAAGGAACATTTTGTGGGCCCCTGGCCTTTGGTTCCATCTTTCTTCTATCTATCTATCTATCTATCTATAGCCCGACGCCCTAATCCCACAAAGGGTGGCCGCAGACAAAACGCCTCCAAGTCGCTCTGTCACCCACCATTTGACTACCCTCCCCCCAACTCACCCCCCCCTCCCTCATATACCTCTCAACTCCATCCCTCCACCTCATCCTTGGTCTACCTCTCCCTCTCCCTCCTCCCACCTCACCCACATACACCCTCTTAGTCAGTCTTTCATTCTCCATTCTCTCCACATGTCCAAACCACCTCAGTGTATTTCTCCTAATCTTCTCAACCACATCCACATCCACCCCACAGCGTTCCTTCACTTCTTCATTCGTCAACCTGTCCCTCCACGTCACTCCACATGCTCCTCTCAAGTAACTCATTTCCACTGCTCTCACTCTTGACTTGTTCCCTTCTTGTAAGGTCCATGCCTCGCTTCCATACGTCAGGGTAGGGATCACAATACTATCATGCAGTGACTTCTTAACTTCCATACTCACCTCCCTATTTCTCATCACTGCTCTCAGTGTACCAACAACCTTCCTTCCCTGCTGTACCCTTTCACGCACTTCATCCCCCAAAGTTCCATCCTTACTCATCACACTACCCAAGTACTTGAATGCACTCACATTCTCCATATCCTCACCATCCAACCTCACTGCACACTCTGTGACTTGATTCCTCTCAAACACCATAACTTTACTTTTGTTTACATTAACTTTCAGATTCCTCCTCCTACACACTGTCCCAAATTCATTCACCAAACCTTGCAACTCCCATTCATCTTCACTCAACAGCACTGTATCATCAGCAAACAGCAACACCGGAAGCTTCCAAATCTCACCCTCATTCATTAGAGCCACCCCCACATCCACTGCCCTACCCTGCACCTCCTTTACAACCCCATCCATGTATATATTAAACAGCCATGGAGACATCACACAACCCTGTTTCAGTCCCACCTTGAGATCAAAGAACTCACTCAGCTCACCATCCATTTGCACCGTAGCCCTAGCTCCCTCGTACATACTCTTCACAGCACTCAGCAATTTCCCCTCCACTCCATATATTCTTAATACCTTCCACATACCTTGCCTATCTATTCTGTCATAAGCTTTCTCCAAGTCCATGAAGGCAGCATACACTTTCCTTCCCTTCTCTAGATATTTCTCCACTAAACATCTTAGAACAAATATCTGATCTACACACCCTTTTCCCTTCCTAAATCCCCCTTGTTCTTCTCCAGCTAGCTCCTCTGTCATATGCCTAACCCTATCAATGAGTATTCTACCATATATTTTACCAGTCACACTAAGTAGGCAAATACCCCTATGGTTACCACATACTTCTCTCTCTCCTTTTCCTTTGTATAAAGGAACAATTATACCTGATTTCCAGTCCTCTGGAACCCTTCCCTCTTCCCAAGCCAATCTACACAACTTCCATATCCACTCCACAACAATTTCACCCCCATACCTAAGCATTTCACCGCACACTCCATCAATACCTGGGGCCTTTCCCAACTTAATATTCTTCATCGCTTCCACGACCTCCGCCCTACTGATCTCTTCCTCCCTCCTCTCATCTCTTCTTCTCCCAGCCATTCCCCAACCACTTATACTCGCACTGTTCTCACTCTCCACATTCAACAAATCCTCAAAGTGCTCCTTCTATCTCTTCAGTTTCTCTCTCTTCTCCACCAACAATCTATTATTCCTATCTTTCACCCCCCTACTATTTCCCCTTTCACACTGCCTTACTTTCTTTACCTCCTTCCGAAACAATTTCTTACTCTCCCTCCATTTCACACTCAGATTCCTCCCAAACTCTTCATCCACTTTCTTCTTACTGTCCTTCACCAGTCTCTTAACCTCCCTTCTCCTGCTCACATATACCTCTCTCTTCTCTCTCTCATCTTCTCCCCTACCTCTACTCGCTAACCATTCACTATATGCCTTCTTTTGTTCCACAGCTCGTTTCACCTCATCATTCCACCATGCTGTCCCTTGCACACCCTTGCATCTCCTCCTCACTCCACAAACCTCCTCACACGCTGCGCCTATCTCCTCTGTGAATATCTTACATACGTTTTCCACCCCTTCCATCTGCTCTAGCTCATACCTTCCCAGTCTTTCTTCCACTATGCTCTTATACTCTGTCATTTTCTCACTATCTTGCAATTTCTCCACTCTTCTCACAGGAGTTGCTTCCTCCTGTCTTCCCCTTCGTCTCCTCAGCCACTTTCTTTGCAGCTCTACCTTGGCCATCACTAAGTGATGGTCCGAGACTCCATTCCCCCACCCTCTCCACACTCTTGCATCCAACACTTGTCTTCTCATTCGCTCATCCACACACACGTAGTCTATCATTGCCTTTCGTTCAACAAGTTCACCATCCATCCTCCTCATTACTCTCCATGTATACCGGTGGATCATCTTATGACGAAAGTAGGTGTTGGCTATTGCCAATCCCTTACAAGCACAGATGTCCACCAAAGCACTTCCATTCCCATCTGCTTCAGCTGGCACACCCCACTGACCAACCACTCCATCCACTCGTACATTCCCAACTTTGCCATTCATGTCTCCAATCAACAGCACTCTCTCGCTCCTCTCAAACTTGTCCATACACTCTTCTACACTCGCCCAAAACTCATCTTTCACTCTTGCCACTCGATCCTCTGTCGGGGCATACACACATACAATCGCCCACGCTTGTATACCTACTTTCATCCTCACCCATACAATCCTTGCACCCACTGTTCCATACTCTCTTATATTCTCCTTCCACTTCTTGCTTATCATTAGACATACTCCCTCTCTTGCCCTCTCATTCACACTGACTCCCGCACATATACCTGAACCATATTCCCATTCTCTCACTCTTTCACCTTTACATTTAGTTTCAGTCAATCCACATATATCCACTTTTGCATCCTCAAGCACCTGAACAATCTCTCTCTCTTTCACTTCATCATTCGCTCCTCTCACATTCCACGTTCCCACCCCTTGCATTTAAAAAAAAAAAAAAGAAAAAAAAAGTAATCCCTGTAATAACCGGACACCCAATTCTCAGGCATCCCATTTCCTTGATAATTTGGGCCTGGCATTCGGACCCCCCCCCTCCCCCCCAAAAAAAAAAATCCAACTTTTTTTCAACTGTACTACATGTGAAAACACAGCCAAACAACTGTGTTTTCACATGTAGTACAGTGGCCCCCTGCTTCCTCCTCTCCCCAGTTCCCGCCTAACTACCGTTGTGAGTAGACGCTCATTGCAATGGCTGCCACATGTGCTCGTTTTTGTGAATAAACAGTGAATAAACTGCAATACCTAGCCACTAGACCACATGGGAATTTACAGTGTTGTGCAGTGTTAAGAAATTAGAATTCAGAGTGCAAAGGATGAAGTGCAGAGTGCAAACTGGCATGGCACAAGTAAGAATGAAATGTGCAGTGTTAAACAGTTATAATTCACAGTGCAAAGGATGAGGTGCAGCACAACACTGGATTACTGTACGTACTTCAAGAGCATTGTCATCAGAGCCGGAGCCTTAGAGGAGGTGGGTTAATCTTCGCAACGTCCACGAACTGTTGTAAGTACCCTGTACACTGCTAAATATTTAACAGACTTCTAATTTCTCATTCTTTGGTTCCTATTCATTTATTTCATGCTTTCTGTCCCTTATTTGTGTGAATAGGGTTTTAAATAGGTGCCATGTATGTCCGGTAGTGAGTCATGTAGGTGGTTTTCTGAATTCTGCTGGGTTAGGGTCCATAACTACCTGTCCAGGAGACGTTTTCCCAATTCCCGGACAAACCCAAAATCCGGACATGCCTTTGGCTCTATTACATCGGTCATTGGAGGGATTACTGTAATAATAGTGTTCATAATACCTGAGTAAGTGTTAGAAAGTCTTCCATTACTCTTGGTAAACAAACACAAGTGAATCGGGATGGACATTAATACAGGAATGAGGAAAAGAAAGTCGTCCTTAAACAATCATGTATCACCGTAAAAGTTAATAGAATAATATAGATGACAACCTGGGAGCGGTGGTGTCTTTGCCATGGGTCTACCCCCGAGAGACTGTTGAAGAGAAGAGGAGGACAGCATGAGGGCCAACCCACAGCAAACCCCCTTGGCCCTTCCCAGGGCCTGAGAGCCTGGAATGGCTTCAGTCGCCAGGGAAAGTATCACATCTCTCAGCACAACACATACAACAGCACTTTTTTCAGCAATGAGAAATGACTCCCCAGTGGTCATTTCTCGACAGCTTTTTCTTGCTGGAGACATTGAGAGCAATCCAGGATCCACCAACAAATACACATGTCCAGCATGCTCAGAACCTATCACATCAAGCTGACAGACAAAGGGTTCAGTTCAGTGCAATTCCTGCAAGAACTGGACCCATTACACCTGCACAACACTTGCATCCAGAAAACATTACACAAACACCTGGATCTGCTCCCTATGCTCCTTCCCCCCACCCACTAACCCCCCACCA
Organism: Coenobita brevimanus; assembly: GCF_032717465.1. Classification (NCBI taxonomy): domain Eukaryota; kingdom Metazoa; phylum Arthropoda; class Malacostraca; order Decapoda; family Coenobitidae; genus Coenobita; species Coenobita brevimanus. Next base: position 30,483,131 of record NC_137050.1, read on the forward strand.
ACCCTACTTCTATTTCTTCCACACCTCCTCAGTCTAACCCACTGATCTTTCCCACACCATCCAACCCCTAACCCCTCCCATTCCACCCCATCCTAATCCACCCCAACCCTTACCTCCATCACAACCTTCTCCTACCCCTTCCCCACCACCCACACCACCACCTCCCCCCCCCCCGTGCAGCAGCCAGCACACATTGCACACACAACATAAACATCCTTCAGTTAAACATAGATGGCATAAACACGAAAAAACAAGAATTCACACAATTCATCAAACAACAAAACATACACATTGCCATCTTATAAGATACAAAACAACACAGAACACAAAAAACACTTACATTTCATAATTTCACCACCATTCGACAAGACCAGGCTGACGGCAGTGGTAGTGGACTCATCACCCTGGTACACAAATCCATCAACTTTTCAGATACCAGTGCACACACAAAGTCACTTCTACCCCCACGACACCACAACAGAAATACAATCAGTTAAAATATGCACTGGTAACAAGTCCCATATAACAATTGCCAATACATACATTCCCCCCCAGTTGTCCCCTACAGTACCACACAATTACACTCCACAAATACACCACATCACAAACATACCCAACATCATCCTGGGTGGTGATTTCAGTGCCAAGATGTCGGCCTGGCATGTCAACAACTCTGACACAGACAGAGGGCTGTTACTACAATCCCAGAGAAATCATCTTTTCATACTGAATAATGTCCATCAACATACCCATATCCCACACCAAGCCCTCTTCCTCCCATCATCCCCAGACATCATCTTTTGCTCCCCAAACCTCGCCCCCACAACATCCTGGAGAGATCATCTTTTGCTCTCCAAACCTTGCCCCCACAACATCCTGGAGAGTAGTTAAGACCCTGGGATCTGATCACCTCCCAATCATCATTACTACCAAAACCAGAATCACCCCAGCTGGCCACAGACACGCATACACTAATTATAAGCAAGCCAACTGGGAGACCTTCACAACTGAAACGGAACAACATTTTGAAACATTAAACAGTACAGCCATCACAAACATCAACACCGCTGTGCACACTTTGAGTACAATTATACAAAATGCAGACAAAAGACACATTCCTAGAGGCAACAGAGACATAATCCCACCTTCACACCAGAAATTCAAGGCTTCATCAATCAACAGGACACAGTACGACACCCCAACATCCCATACACAAGACACCGTGGAGCAAATACGAGCACTCAGCACACAAATAAACAATAAAATATCAGAACAGCAAACACTAAACTGGAATAATTATCTCCAAACACCTAATCACAAAACAAACACCAGCAAACTCTACAAAACTGTAAACAGCATAACACTCTCCAACAGCAACACTACACAATCACACGCTGCCAGCACAGCAACAGACACCATACCTTCAAACAAACAACAAGCAAACACTCTCATCAGTCACTTTTCATGTCAGCCATCTGAACCCTCATCGTGACGACCAACGTACCATCTGACATAAGTGACAGTTCCCCACAGACCCAGACTTTGCACCTTTCACTTACAGCCAGATGATGCACATCATTATCAACCTTAAGCACTCATCTGCCTGTGGACCAGACAACATAAGCAACATACACCTTAAACACCTTGGACCACAAGGCATACAAGCACTCACCAACTTATCAAACTATAGCTACTCACACAACATAATGCCCAACATCTGAAAGCATGGCGTTATCATCACTATCCCCAAACCCAACAAAGACCCCACGTTACCTTCCTCACATTGCCCCATCACACTCCTCTGCACCCCATCTGAAGTCACTGAACTACTGGTACTACAACTAGTTACACCTCACAGCCCCCAAGCCTCATCACAACATGGCATTAGGCCACTACACTCTACAAACACTATTTTTACAGACCTTACACAGAGATTTTTTGATGGCATGAATTCATCTAGGCCACCACACAGAACACTTTTAGTCACTCTAGACATTAGCTAAACTTTTGATGCCATCCCCCACCACAACGTCACAAACAAAATATTCACCACAAACATGCACAATAACACAAAAAGATGGCTGGCAAACTACTTAGCAGGCAGGTGTGCATATGTAACATTTGCTGGTCAGTCTTCGAACATCAGAAACTTCACAAATGGCATCCCCCAAGGATCTGTTTTGTCCTGTACACTCTTTAACGTATACATGCATGACATACCCACACCCCACACACCACAGATACACGTAGTTTCCTATGCAGATGACATAACACTTACATGTACAGTACACACCAAAATGCAAACACAGCTGCACACATCCTTTAACCTTACCTCAACACACTACACAAATGGTTCACCACAAACAGGCTCAAAGTAGCCCCAGCCAAATGTACAGTGACCCTTCTCACAAACTGGACAGCAGAACACAGTCACATTCCAGTCACCATAAACAACACTCCCCAACCACACACACACACACACACACACACACACAATATCCTTGTGTAACATACAGTACAGTACATCAGTGTCATTTAAACAACACATCACAAACATTAAATATAAAATAACACCAAGACTCAATGTCTTGAGGTCACTTGTCCTTACAACATCATTTGGACTCAACAAAGAAACCACCACCACAGTATACAGACAATATATATGTTCAGTGATAAATTATGTAAGCCCTGCTTGGGCCTCTAATGTCACTAAAACACACTGCAACACTCTACGGACCATACATAAGGCCCAAAAAATAATTACAGGCTGCACAGCTACTACACCCACAGACCACCTACATCAAGAAACCAAAGTCCTCAAAGTCAAAGATCATGGAGACATGAGAGGCACCCAAATTCTCGCTGCAACCTCCACAAACCCACAACATCCACATGACAGCACATCCACACACACCAAGGAACATCAAGACAACACCCAGCACACGATATCAGACACAAATACTGTCATCCCTTCCCCCTCACCTGCCCCAGACCAGCTTCCAGAAGCATATCCATACTCAGATCACTCGCCGCTCTATTCAGTCACTTAACTCTTACACCGCGGGCATGTTTCCCAATGTTTTGCATCTCCAGCGGGGTTATTCGGCCTCTGACAGACTCTCAAAAAATATTTGCCAAAAATCAGTTATTAGTCCTAGAATATTAAAATTACTTATGCATATGGCACATACCTTCAGCTTTCTCATGGGATGTTTGTTGAGCCTTCGTCGATTACCGTAGGACTTGTGGAGACCTCTGAAGTTGGGTAATGAAGTCTCCACTTTACACTTCCCGACAACCCGTAATATGATTACCACAGCCAGATATTAACGCTATAAACACTACTCTATGATTATCAAGTAGTTTGGGATCCATACTCCAAATAAAAACCACTGTGAAAGTAATGAAAATTACGAGCGCGTATGACCTTCCCACTTGCGCTAGTTTGCTGTTGGTATTCTGTCATTTATTATTCATAAAACCCCTCACACTTTATATTTCTGTTATTATATAACACTTATATATATCTACAGTCTTTATCCATAAGTTTCCTTCAGTAGCATTAGTTTATTGTCACTGTAGGGATTCAATTTCGTTCAGTAAAATACGTAGCATTCACTTTCTCTTCCTGTATACTAGCATTGAGAGTGAATGTCACTTTCACCTTCACTCTCATAACTCATAGTATTCAGACATGCTAGAGTGAAACTTTCACCTTCATGACTCCTAGGGTATATACTCGTATTCTTATAATACTACTCATTTACATTTCTATTTACGTTCTCTATTTTATTTACGTTATTTACATTTCTATTTTATTTACACTGTGTCATGCACTGTCACTTGAAGTAACTTATAAAACTATTTTCCACTGTTCACGTATATTTACATTCATTACTTTGACTTGCTGTTTACACATTATTTACAATCCACTTGCACTGTTTTACTAAATAGAAAGATCGTAGTCACTCTTTTATCAATTGTCAGCCCTTTACCTCTTTCCACACGAGGTTTAGTAGGGGGTAAAGGTCACAGGGCCCTTTGCATGGGGGTGAAAAGTCCCTGAAGCTAGCAAGAGCGAACTGATGTACCTCCACATTGGAAGATGAGAGTGAACTGATTAGGGTGGGCCGGGGTGGTGGCGTACCTAGGGAAATGCATTAATGCCAATGTTAGCCTCTTGACAGCAGCTAATATATAGCAGTGAAATGATTGGCAGGAAATCTAGACAATACATTATAAATTAGATAGTTCCAGGTGAATGTAAATATCACTTAGGCTTCTCTGTTCCCTCCTTATATGTATATTTATTACGAAAATAGATTATACGGCATATTTCAAGGGGAAATAAACAGCGAAAATTAGCGAACGAGTGCACGTGAGGTGTTGTCAGGTGATATTAGCCAATTCCAGGTGTATGGCACTCTCACTTACCTTATTTCTTTCTTGTATATATTATTTGGTATAAGAATAGGGCATAGGGCTTATTTCAATGGATGAAATCAGTGAAAAATTCCAGGGAAGATTTACTTAGCGTAGCATGGCCGGGCAGGCGAGAGGATAGGGTAATGGAGGGGGGGGTAGGGAGGGGAGTCAAGAATGGGGAGAATTGGCAAAATTGTCAACAATGGATGGGAGTACAGATGAGATTAGGAGTGCTGACTAGTGTTGGACATTGGCAGTACTGATAGATGATACAAGCCCCCACTTGGAAGCCCGGGTGAATTCAAAATAACACAGAATCACAAAAGCGACGCCCCGTGGTATGATCCCTTGCTCCCAAGCGTCACGAAAGTGACGCCCCGCGGTTAAGGGCTTAAAGACAGCACACAGCTACATGCACGGTCTCCTGATATCCACCCTTCTGAATCCTATCTCCCTCGTGAGGACAGGGACAATGCTTTGTAAAACTTACCCTCTACCTTAGCTTTGATGGTATGGGCCAATGAGAAGCAGGTATTCATGGCTAGTGAAAACAGCTCACTAATGTGATGATGTCGCAGGCTTATGCACCGGGCCAGTGTTTGTGAGTTTTGGGCTCGGCCCAGGCCAGACACACGAAATGATGTTTTTTAGCTGAAAAATTCACTATAACAGCAGGAGTGTGGATTTTCATCTTGCAGTGATAATGAAAACTAATGTAACCAGGTGTGCTGTAACCAAAGGATCACTGTATATACTAAACATGTAATAAATATGCAGTATAAAAGTGGCATTGGAAAATCAATAACAAGACACATTTATGTATCGATAGGGAGACTTGTATAGGGTTTGGTAGGGGTTGTATCCCCTGTAGAGGGGTTGGAGATTGTATGTCATTATCTGAAAAACTGTATTATCCAGTAGGACCTTGGCTGAAATGTGATGGATAAATGGGGGATTGCTGTATATATATATATATATATATATATATATACCGCTTCCCATCCGATCAGCGAAGTTAAGCAACGTTGGGTCTGGTTAGTACTTGGATGGGTGACCGCCTGGGAACACCAGATGCTGTTGGCATCCCTACGTGACAAGTGGGGTTGGTGGAGGATTAGTGCCCCTCCCTGTAAAACAATTAACTCTAAACCCTTGGCCACCCCATTTGGGATACATGGCGTCTGGCAATGGATGGATGGATATATATATATATATATATATATATATATATATGCAGTAATCTCTAAATTATCAAGCATGATTCGGCCAACTCCTTCCCCCTCCTCCAGCTGGATATTGCATCGGCACCCGTGATTGGCTATCCATTTGGTGTTGAGCTGGATAATATGTCACTACCCAAAGCTATCCATCTTGACCCTTCATCCTAAAAACTTTCCAACAATATTACCTATGAGCAAAAGATTAAAATAAAGCATAAAATACAATACAGTATTACTACAGTACATATAGTACAATAATACAGTACATAATATAATAATGCTGTACTCAGTGTTTTTAGTGGAGAGTAGAGTAGTACTCTATGTAGTACAGGGCACTTAATCTCATATGGTCACAAATGCACAACACACAGATACATCCCCACTATACGGTAGTCAGAGCACTAGGGCTTTGAGCACTGAGGGACCACAAGGGAGGCAGCACTATGACAATGAGCGAGGCACAGGGAGCCACAGGCTAAGTCAAAGCAGCAGGGGGTAGCCACTACCACATGGGTCACAAATGCACAATGCACAGATACGTCCTCACTATACGGCGTATGCAGGAGAGTATGAGAGAGCGTCAGGTGGGCCACTTCCACAATGCATTGTAATTGGCTGGTGTGTTGCTGGGTCTGTCCACTTTTTGATAGGGTTCCGTGTTTGAGCTGGATGATACATATCATTGCTGAAAATAGTACTGCTGATTGTTTTCTGTTTCTCAACCAGACATTGTCTAACATCACTGGATATTGTTTTAACAGAGCTGAGCAAAAAGCATTGGATATTGCATTGGGCCAGATATTGTGATGACGGATAACTGAGAAATTACTGTACTGTACATACATACATACGTACATGTATTTTACTGTACTGTACACTACTGTATATACAAATACAAATACAGTCCTTGTAACCTGGATACAGTTTTACATGGTCCACCTTATGATATCCAGTATATACAGCACCAGCAAAACAAGAGATTAAAAAACGGACATTGTAATATTGATCAGCGCAAAATTGGTTGCTTGTTAATTAAGTAGGACCAAAGTCATATGGCATTGATTTTGTTACTGATGTGATGTAGGACAGACCATGAGTAGAATTAAGTATTGCTTATCCTTGTTTTACTTGTAAGGAATGTGTTCCAAAATAGTAAAATTTTTTCCATGTAGTTCATTATGTAGTCGTAGAGCATCCCTGGTCTGCCTGGTTGAGCAGACCCATCAACTTTAGGCAAGCAATTCCCCCTGCAGGGCAGTCCTGTTCATTGAACTAGTGTTCCCAGCAGCAGACAGCACCTCGCTAAAACCAGGTACTTGAGTAAGAAAGTGGAGATTTGGTTTCTGGGTGAATGCTGCATTTGAGTCCTTCCACCCATTTAACAGGGGCACCATAGTAGGCTCCACATTACCCTGTTATTTGGTTATATGCTTGCCACCTAACATTGTAAAAGGTTTTCTGGGCAACAGGAAACCATTAGACTTGTCACTCATTGTAGTCATTAAAGGCAGCACTACATTGAGTGAGTATAATATGGGCACCTCCATCTACCAAAACAGGAATATCAGAATTATAGGTAGCAGTGGACCTTTAATATGCAGTTTCTCTGTAAATTCCTCAGAAACTGATTATGAAAAAGTTAGATGACTTATAATGAGCACTCATTGTTATTCAACAACATAGTTAGTCCACACTATAACCAACCTGTTTTAACATTTATTTATTTTATTTTTTTCACCAGTGTACATCAACCCCTTTAACATGGTGATGTATATTTCCTTTTATTCCTTTCACCATCAGATAGTTTATTCACCATTGTCAGTATTTTTGAATGTGAAATGTTAGTTGCAACCTTCATCAACCCATTCACTAAAAGGGACCTTAAAGCTGAATAAAATAATCTGAAGAAAGCAATAATGAAATGAAAAAGTCCACCATGAGAGTGAAGGAATTAAGTGCAGCAAAATTGACAATTAAAGTTTCATTATTACCCATAAAATTGATTCATGATTTTTCTTCCCAGGTTCCAGGACAGTAGCAGGTGTGTGTACAAAATTGATATTTTGGAACACAACACTGAGTTATAATGAAGGCTACCTGTCCTGACTAATTCCACTGCCTTTGTAATGAATGCCCACTTCTATTGCCACAGACCCTGATGTCCCTGCTAATGGTGGGATCAAGTGGGTTGTGGGGCAGGTGCTGCGGGAATAAAGGGTGTGGTCGCTATCACTCCATCGGGAAGCTCCACGCCACTATCCTTGATGTCCTTAAGAAGCTGGCCACTGTGGTGAGGAAGGGAGAGAGGGAAAGGGGCTGAGAGATGTATTGTAGGTGGTATAGAAGGCTTTGTAACACCTTTTTCTCACCTTCTCCCCTCCCCTTTTATTTATATATTTAATTATTTTTTTTACATAGGTAGCTTCAGCAACATAAAAGAATATATCAGTCGATCTACACCACTCTGTCAAGTCAACCAAGTTCATCTGCCATGTGCAAGCATCTGCCCATGCAGAGTTGGCCCACACAGTGATCTGATGTTCCTTAGCAGTAGACAGTGCCTCACTCTGGTGAAGCACAGGGAAGTGTGAAAATTTCATTCCTGAATGGAAGCCATCATTGCTTCTCTCTACCCAGTTAACAGGGGCATCATAGTAGGCTCCACATCACCCAGTTTTTTGATGATGTGGTTGCCAGCCAACATTGTAAGTGGTTCCCTGTGTACAGGAAATCATTAGGCTTATCACTTAGTGTAGAATCGCATCAGAAAGAAATAGATGGTGCTGCATCAAGTGAGTGGATGGTGGTCACCACCACCTACCTCCGTACAAGAGGATTTGCAGATAGAATAGTGAAAATAAGTTGCCGACAAAGAAGCATCAGGAAATCTTCAAAACATATAGAAATAAGATTCTGTAATGTTGTACAGTGGGCACACTGTTTACATGCTCGTTTTCACCTTTTACATGGTAAACCCAAGTGCTGCATGTTCACTGTTTACACTATTTTTGTGGTTTAGGCGAGTTTGGGGCTTATGATGCTTAGCTTCAGTCGGCCAGAGGTAGAGTCACCTCCATCTCTAGCCATCAGCCTTGGATCCCCCCTCCCCAACACAACTTTGTCATCACTGCTGCAGTCTCATTTTGTTTTTTTAATTTTGTTTTCGTTTTTGAAGGCTCTAACATGTTTGTATGAGTTGGCCTTGGTCACCTAATTGCAGCTGTCCATGCAACTTGATCTCTGGCAGTCTCCCTGCTCAGTCCCTTAACCCTGAGGTTACACATAGTGACCGAGTCCCAGGTCTTTTTTTTTATTTTTTTTTTTATTAACCCCTCACAGCCCCACCCCTAATATTAACGCTCCTCTCTTTCTGCACTCATTTATCATCCCTCATCCTCTCAACATGCACAGACCACCTTAATATACCTCTCCTCATCACACCACCAATACACTCCAGTCCCATCCTACCTCTCAGCTCTTCCATCATAAACCTAGCTCCCCAAGGCCTTGCACTCAGAGATGCAGTGCACATCCACCTAATCATTGTCATTTCAGTATGTTTGAGCCTGCAAATATCCTCTTCCTTTACTTCCCAGGTCTCGCTACCATAGAGGATTACACTTCTAACACATGCTGCATACAAAGATCCCTTAGCATATAGGGAGAGCCCTCTGAGTGTGAGAGACTACAGCTCCCTGAACTTATTCCAGCCACTCCTAACCCTAGCCACAGAGCTAGCTCCAGCCCCACCTTCAGCACATAATATGTTTCCAAAATAATAAAGCTCTTCCACACGCTCAAGAGACTCACCAGCAAGGTCAATCCTTTCATGCCTGACAATCTCCACTTGCTCTCCCCAACACACCGCACACATAAAATCAGCATTAGCTTGTAGTCTTCCACTAATACCACTACATCTCTTATGTATCCACGTATCACAAACACAGCACAAGATGGAATTACTTCCCATGCCTTTGTGGCAAATTGCACATGGCCACTCTCCCTCTTCTTTGACAGCATTACCACCAGTCCTAGATATCATCACTTTTGTTTTATCTGCATTTACTCTTAAACCCAAGTGAATTTTAATTCCATTGTTATTGCTAATTGTGATTGCTGGGAAGGACTGTAGACACAAGCTGTTTTGGCAGAGAAGTGTAGACAAATATGATGGCATGGTGTGCCAGTTGAGGAGGAGTGGATGGAATGTGTCATGAATGTAATGAGTAAATGAAAGGATTATTTCATCCATCCATCATCGAAACCTGCATTTCCCCATGAGGAGCGTAGGAGCCCGGGGCTGGGCGAATTGGTACTGACATTTAACCCTTTCAATACTTAGGTAGCAGTGCAAAAGTCACCTGCTTGTTACTGGATGAGACAGACTGCGTTGAACTTAATCTCACCCCCTCGTTACTGGACGACGTAAGCTGCATCCAACAAAATTGCCCCTTGATGGAAAGGAAAAAACATTGTAAATTAACGCATAATTTATAATCACCGAGCTTTTTTATCAACACCATAAGCAAGTATGACTATTTGAGATCACATGAATAAAAAATCAGGCAGATAGAGACATAAATAAAGGCAAGGGAAAAAATAATTTAGCAACAACCTTGGCTGTGCGAAACACCACTCCTGCAATGCAGTCTGATTGTAAGATAATTTCCGTCTGTGGTAAGTAAAACCAACCTGAATTGCCCTACAGTAAATGTTTCTATACCAAAATTTAGCTAATGATATTTCCCACAGCTCCTTCTCAGTAACAGTTACCATAAAACATATAGTTCTTTGAGGAAAGAAGAAGGAAAGAAAAAACATCGTAAATTAGCGCATAATTTACTGTATATTCACCGAATGTTTTTATCAACACCATAAGCAGGTACAATTATTCAAGATTATGTGAATAAAAAATCAGGCAGGTAGAGACATAAATAAAGGCAGGGGAAAGAATAATTTAGCAAAACACTGCTCTGGCACTGTAGCACGATCGTAAGATAATTTCCTTTTGTGGTACGTAAAACTGACCTGAATTGTCCTACAGTAAATGTTTATACTGTATACCGAAATGTAGCTAATGAAATTTCCTAAAACTCTTTCTCAGTAACAATTACCATAAAACTTACATTTCTATGAGAAAACACGAAGGAAAGAAAAAAACCCGTAAATTAGTGCATAATTTAAATTCACCAAATGTTTTTAGCAGCACCATAAGCAAGCACAACTATTCGAGATGACGTGAAAAAAAAAATCATGGAGAAAGAAGCAAAACTAAGAGTGTGAGGTTAAAATATTTAAGAAGTACCACAAGTGCGGAAACTGGGGGGGGTTCTCCCAGCACTCGGCCAAGGCCGAGCCAGCCTGCATCCATAGTACTTGCCCGCTGTTGGACGTAGGTTGCGTTGTCCGGAAACAAAGGTTAAAATGAGAGTGACCAGCCTCACTCATCCCTGAGTGGCATTACATGAGCAGTAACCCCAACTGCCAATTTAATATAAACCTTCACTAGCTCAGTCTGATTGGAGCGCTGTAATTACCCACTAAACCACTGAGCGCCATAAATTTGGTTATATGGTTACCACCTAGCGTAGTAAATGGTTTCCTGGTGTACAGGAAACCATTCAGCTTGTCACTCAGTGTAGAATCACCCACAGGCAGAAGGAACAGGAAAGAATGAAGGAAAGAAACACAAAAGAGGGAGTGTATAGCTGTAAAAATATTGTTTGCTAACTTATAATTTCAGTTATATTGACGTATTCCCCTCAGCGTGGTTTGGATGTTGAAGAAAAACATAGGTTCTGGAATGCTTTGATATGTTTGATTGGTGGTATGGGAGATGATGAGATTGTCATTTTGGATGGGGATTTAAATGGTCATGTGGGTGAAGCAGTTGAAGGATATGAAGGGTTCTTTCTTTCCTTCATTCTTTCCTCGTCCTTCTTCCTAGGGGTGACTATACACTTCCTCTTCTGGCTTTCTTTCCTTCATTTTTTCCTCTTTGTTCTGCCTGTGGGTGACTGTACACTGAGTGACAAGCCAAGTGGTTTCCTGTACACCAGGAAACCTTTTGCTGTGCTGGGTGGTAACCATATAACCAAATTATGGAGCTGGGTGGTTTATTGGGTAATTAAAGTGCTCCAATCGGATTGTGCCAGTGCAGGTTTGTATCTAAGGGGTGGTTGGAGTTTATTGCTCATGTAATGCCACCCAGAGATGAGTGAGGCTGGTCACTCTTATCTTAAATGTCAGGACCAACTGGCCATTGCCCCAGGCTCCTACACTCCTTAATGGGGCAACACAGGATTTTATGATGATGATGATATATGATTTTATATATAGTACTGTATTATTATTATTTTTTTTTTTTACTGCCACCAGACAGTTTTATTCAGTGTAGAAAGGACAACTTGTTTTGGAAGAGTTAATGAAGTGTGATTTTAACCCTCTCACTTAGAAAAATCCTCTCCTTAGGTAGCAAGAAGTGAAAACAGAAGACATCACCAGTTTCAAGGGATTAAGCTCTAATCTTTATTTACCCCCACAGTACCTGTTTTATTCCACTTGTCACCATTAGTCCATAATCATGGGAAAAAATACTCTTGTACAGATTTCAGTGTGCAGTACAGTAATACCTTGATATACGATACCCCTAGATACAATTCCCCGGCTTAATGATGGGGGAAGAGATTGCACCATACCCCACCTAACGATGGCCAGACCCCGGTTTAATGATAGGTTTTTATTTTTTTCTTGCAGATTTTGATGATATTTTAGACTAAAATTGTGTGTTTAGGCTGATTTATAAACTGTTTTTAGACTTCAGTTAATGTGTTTTAGCCATAGGTGGGGTGAACATTGTCATTTTGGGGTACATTTTGCTAAGCTTGATTTTTTCCAGACATATATATGATGGTATTCAGATTTGATTTGTTGGTTTTAGTGTGTTATTTATAGATGTTAGGCTCAGGTTAGCTTCCTTTATAGCTGTTAGGCCATTTAGATTGCCTTTAAACCTGTTTTTTGGCTCATCTGGGTGGGCTTTGGACTTAGTTTGGGGGGGAAACCCAGGGCTGGTAAATGATGCACATTGAAATACATGTTAAAAGTACCCCGATATACAATACCCCGCCTAACGATGGGGTTTTACCTAACCATTTAGATCGTTAAACCAGGGTATGCCTGTATTTCATATATCCAACCCATACCCAGCATATGAGCTTGAGTGTGTTTCTGCTTGAGTAATAAATATTCTATACCTATTTCCTTTAGCAGTTTTTCACTTACAGTACTGTTTGCAGCTGCAGATAATCCCCAGGTTTGAAGCATGGTTGTGCTACTAGGTAAGAGATAAATATTTCTGTACACATTTTATTGAGCAGTATTTCATTGACTTGATCCAGCTACAGGTAAAACCAAGGCTTGGATCATGGTTATGATACTGGGTGAGTGATAAATATTTCTGTACTCATTTCTTTGAGCAGTATTTCACTTACTCTGTCCAGCTACAGGTAATACCCAGGACTGGGGCATGGTTGTGCTACTGGATGAGTGATATTTATTCTTGTGCCTCTTTCTTTGAGCAGCATTTCATTTATCAAACCAATTCTCAGGATATGAGCGTGGGTGTGCTGCTAGGCGAGAGTGATGAGGTGTTCCAGATTCTCTTCTCCCATATGCTCTCCCCAGACACCTACACCAAGAGCATTGCCCTGGTTGAGTACCTCCTCATCTTCCGCAAGGCCACACTTCAGCTCAACACAATACGTTAGTGCTTTGCCTCTTGTTTTTATACTGTTGAGTCATAGATAATGGCAGTACGTGTTATAAGTCACAACTTTTTTCTTTGTGGCACAGCTGATATTGTAAATTAGGGGAAACTGGGAAATCAGCTTTTTAGGTAGCAATAGAATACTGTATTAGTAAGTTATTTTTCTGTTATTTACTGAGGACCTAATAAGGAAAATGATAAAAAAAAAAAAAAATGGAATAAAGCAACATGATTTAGGAAGTGGAGAGATGGTATGGGGCACAAGGGCTTAGGAGTAAATGCAGGTAAAACAAAAATGATGGTATCTAGGGCAGGTTGCAGTACTGTCAGAGAAGAGGGAGAGTATACATGTGCGATGTGCCACAAGAGCGTGGGAAGTAATTCTATATTGTGCAGTGACTGCAATAAATTGATGCATAAGAGATGTAGTGGTATTAGAAGTAGATTGCGAGATAATGCAGATTACATGCTTGCGATTTGTCGGGGAGAGCAGTTGGGGATTGTCAGGCGTGAAAGGATTGAAGTTGCTGTGAGTTTCTTGAGTGTGTGGAAGAGTTTTGTTATTTGGGAGGCATGTTATGTGCTGGAGGTGGGGCAGGAGCTAGCTCTGTGGCTAGAATGAGGAGTGATTGGAAGAAGTTCAGGGAGCTGTTGCCTCTTCTGACATTGAGAGGGCTCTCCCTTCGTGCATAGGGATCTGTGTATGCAGCATGTGTTAGAGTGTAATGCTTTATGGCAGCGAGACTTGGGCAGTAAAGGAAGAGGATATTTTCAGGCTCAGATTTACAGAAATGACAATGATTAGTTGGATGTGCAGTGGATCCCTGATTGTGAGACCTACGGGGATAGGTTTACGATGGAGGAGTTGAGAGGTAGGTTGGGACTGGAGTGTATTGGTGTGATGAGGAGAGGCAGATTGAGATGGTTTGGACATGTGGAGAGGATGGGAGATGACAGTTGGGTGCAGAAAATGAGAAGTGTTAATGTTAGAGGTAGGGTTGCAAGAGGTAGACCGAAAAAGATGTGGGGTGAAGTCATTGAGTGTGACCTCAGGGATAAGGGACTGAATATGGAAACTCCCAAAGATTGAGCAGTATGGAGAGCTGCCATTAGGTGACCAAGACCGACACATGCAAGCATGTTGGAGTCTTCAGGAATAAACGAACGAACAAACAAACATGAAATGAATTACTGCTATGTTCTCAGCTGAGTAAAATAGTCTCAAGTTCGATGCTGGAAGATACTCAAGGTGACATGACCATGAGAGAGTCAATGGTGATGATAGTAACTCCCTCAGGCTTCAATGACCCATGTCATGCATTAGCTGGAATAGGGTAACAAAGCTGTCTCAACCATGAGAGTTTAATTTCTCCACATTGTATCCATGTCCTTAGCATTTTTTTCTTTCCAGTGTTGGACAAAATTATTTTTCCTTCTTTTATATTGAGTTACTCTTGGCATTCCTTCTCCCTGACTTCCTTGTACACATTTCCTCCTGCATACTTTTCATTCCATGGTTTGTTTTCTGATTCCTTCCCTGATTGTTTCATTCCTACTTCATTTTTGTTCAGCATTATTCTTTTTCAAGTTTTTTCTTCACTCTCTGTACCTGGTTCTGTACTTTGTTTTCTATCTAACTTTGTGGATGCAACCTGTTTCTTTGATATTAGACATCTTATACTAGTAAAGATGCAGTGTAACATCATATAGCCCATTTGGCAATCTTTGGATCTAAGTAAACCACTCATTTAGACAACCACTTTACATAGGCTTCACCCATCCCCTCTCATTCCACTCTAATCTAATTCACCCCAACCTTTATCTCTATTACAGCCTTCTCCTACCCCTTCCCCTCCACCCACACCCCCACCTTCCCCCTAATGGTACAGCACCCAACATCACACAACATAAACATTCCTCAAATGAACATAGATGGCATAAAAAAAAAAAAAAAAAAAAAAATCACACCGTTCGTCAATCAACAAAACATGCTGTGTTACAGAACATACCATACACATGGCCATCTTACAAGAAACAAAACTACGCAGAACACAAAAAACACCTACATTTCTTAATTTCACCACCATTAGACAAGATCGGGCCAACGGCACTGGGAGTGGACTAATCACCCTTGTACAGAGTCCATCAACTTTTCAGATACTAGTGCAGACACAAAATCGCTTCTCCCCCCACATGACACGACAACAGGAATACAGTCTGTCAAAATATGCACTGGTAACAAATCACAAACAACAATCGCCAATACATACATTCCACCCCAATTGTCCCTCACAGTACCACACAATTCTATCTATCTGTCTATAGCCCGACGCCCTAATCCCGCAAAGGGTGGCCGCAGACAAAACGCCTCCAAGTCGCTCTGTCACCCACCATTTGACTACCCTCCCCCCAACTCCCCCCCCCTCCCTCATATAACTCTCTACTTCATCCTTCCACCTCGTCCTCAGTCTACCCCTCCGTCTCCCTCCCTCCACCTCAC
The DNA here is from genome assembly GCF_032717465.1 of Coenobita brevimanus. Taxonomy (NCBI): domain Eukaryota; kingdom Metazoa; phylum Arthropoda; class Malacostraca; order Decapoda; family Coenobitidae; genus Coenobita; species Coenobita brevimanus. Next base: position 30,499,044 of record NC_137050.1, read on the forward strand.
CTACATACACCCTCTTAGTCAGTCTTTCATTCTCCATTCTCTTCACATGTCCAAACCACCTCGATGTATTTCTCCTAATCTTCTCAGCCACATCCACATCCACCCCTCAACGTTCCTTCACTTCTTCATTCATCAACCTGTCCCTCTACGTCACTCCACATGCTCCTCTCAAGTAACTCATTTCCACTGCTCTCACTCTTGACTTGTTCCCCTCTTGCAAGGTCCATGCCTCGCTTCCATACGTCAGGGTAGGGATCACAATACTATCATGCAGTGATTTCTTAACTTCCATACTCACCTCCCTATTTCCCATCACTGCTTTCAGTGTACCAACAACATTCCTTGCCTGCTGTACCTTTTCACGCACTTCATCCCCCAAAGTTCCATCCTTACTCATCACACTACCCCAGTACAATACTTGAATGCACTCACATTCTCCATATCCTCATCATCCAACCTCACTGCACACTCTGTGACTTCATTCCTCTCAAACACCATAACTTTACTTTTGTTTACATTAACTTTCAGATTCCTCCTCCTACACACTGTCCCAAATTCATTCACCAAACCTTGCAACTCTCATTCATCTTCACTCAACAATACTGTATCATCAGCAAACAGCAACACCGGAATCTTCCAAATCTCACCCTCATTCATTAGAGCCACCCCCACATCCACTGCCCTACCTTGCACCTCCTTTACAACCCCATCCATGTATATATTAAACAGCCATGGAGACATCACACAACCCTGTTTCAGTCCCACATTGAGATCAAAGAACACACTCAGCTCACCATCCACTCGCACCGTAGCCCTAGCTCCCTCATGCATACTCTTCACAGCACTCTACAATTTCCCCTCCACTACATATATTCTTAATACCTTCCACATACCTTGCCTATCTATTCTGTCATACGCTTTCTCCAAGTCCATGAAGGCAGCATATACTTTCCTTCCCTTCTCTAGATACTTCTCCACTAAACATCTTAGAATAAATATCTGATCTACACACCCTTTTCCCTTCCTAAATCCCCCTTGTTCTTCTCCAGCTAGCTCCTCTGCCATATGCCTAACACTATCAATGAGTATTCTACCATATATTTTACCAGTCACAATAAGAAGGCAAATACCCCTATGGTTACCACATACTTCTCTCTCCCCTTTTCCTTTGTATAAAGGAACAGTTATACCTGATTTCCAGTCCTCTGGAACCCTTCCCTCTTCCCAAGCCAATTTACACAACTTCCATATCCACACAATTACTCTCCTCAAATACACCACATCACTAACATACCCAACATCATCCTGGGTGGTGATTTTAATGCCAAAGCATCGGCCTGGCATGTCAGCAACCCTGATACAGACAAAAGGCTGTTACTACGGTACCAAACAGATAATCTTTTCATCCTCAGCAGTCTCCATCAACATATTCATATCCCACACCAAACCCTTTTCTTCCCATTATCCGCAGACATAACCTTTTGCTCCCCAAACCTCGCCCCCACAACATCCTGGAGAGTGGTCAAAACCCTTGGCTCTGACCAGCCCCCAATCGTCATCACTACCAAAACCAGAATCACCCCAACTAGCCACAGTCACATCCATCCATCCATCCATCATCCAATCCTACGTTGCCCCATGAGGAGCGTAGGAACCCGGGGCTAGACAGTTGATCCTGACATTTAAGATGAGAGTGACCAGCCTCACTCATTCCTGAGTGGCATTACGTCAGCAGTAAACCCCAACCACCCCTTGGATATAAGCCTTCACCAGCTGAATCTGATTGGAGCACCTTAATTACCCACTAAACCACCAGGTACCAAAATAAAGTCATATGGTTCACGTACAGTAAGCAACGTTGAGTCTGGTTAGTACTTGGATGGGTGACCGCCTGGGAACACCAGATGCTGTTGGCATCCTTACGTGTCAGGTTGGGTTGGCGGAGGATTAGTGCCCCTCCCTGTAAAACAATTAACTCTAAGCCCTTGGCCACCCCGGTTGGGATACATGGCGTCTGGCAATGAATGATGAATGAAAATTACAAGAGAGCTAACTGGGAGGCCTTCACAACTGAAACAGAACAACACTTTGAGACATTAAACAGTACATCCATCACAAACATCAATACAGTTATTCAAAATGCAGACAAAAGACACATCCCTAGAGGCAACAGAAAGAGAGACAACCCCAACTTCATAGCAGACATTCAGGGCCTCATCAGTCAATGGGACACACTACAACACTTCCCAACATCTCATACACAAGACACCGTACAATAAATACAAGAACTCAACACTCTGATAAACAATAAAATATCAGAACAGCAAACACTGAATTGGAATAGTTATCTCCAAACACCTAATCACAAAACAAACACCAGCAAACTCTACAAAACACTAAACAGCATCATACTCTCCAACAGCAACACTACACAATCACATGCTGCCATCACAACGACAGACATCATACCTTCAAACGAACAACAAGCAACCACTCTCATTAATCACTTTTCACATGTCAGCCATCTAAACCCCCATCGCGACGATCAATATGCTATCCGACGCAAGAGACAGTTCCCCACAGACCCAGACTTTGCACCTTTCACTTACAACCAGATGAAGCACATCATTAGCAACCTTAAGCACTCATCTGCCTGTGGACCAGACAACATAAGCAACATACACCTTAAACACCTTGGACCACAAGGCATACAAACACTCACCAACATATCAAACTACAGCTACTCACCTGGAAACATGGCACCATCATCACTATTCTCAAACCCAACAAAGACCCAGCGTTACCATCCTCACACCACCCCATCACACTCCTCTGCACCCCCTCCAAAGTCACTGAGTGACTGGTATTACAACTAGTTTCCCCACACATCCCCCTAGCCCTATCACAACATGGTTTTAGGCCACTACACTCCACAAACACTCTTCTTACAGACCTTACACAGAGAGTTTTTGATGGCATGAATTCATCTAGGCCACCACACAGAACACTCCAAATTACACTAGACATTAGCAAGGCTTTTGATGCCATCCCCCGCCACAGCCTCACAAACAAAATTTTCGATACAAACATTCATAATAACACAAAAAGATGGCTGGCAGACTATTTAGCAGGCAGATGTGCATATGTAACATTTGCTGGTCAGTCATCGAACATCTGAAACTTCACAAATGGCGTCCCTTAAGGATCTGTCTTGTCCCCTATTTTCTTTAACCCATACATGCACGACATACCCACACTCCACACCACAGATACACATAGCTTCCTGTGGGGATGACATAACACTTACATGTACACACCTAAATGGAAACACAGCCGCACACATCCTCCAGCTTTACCTCCACACACTACACAAATGGTTCATTACAAACAGGCTCAAAATAGCCCCAGCCAAATGTACAGTGACCCTTCTCACAAATTGGACAGCAGAACACAGTCTCATTTCACACCTCACCATAAACACACACACACACACACACACACACACACACACACACACACACACACACACACACACACACACACACACACACACACAAAATCCTTGGTTTGACATACAATACATCAAAGTCTTTTAAACAACACATCACAAACATTAGTGGTAGGTGGGGGCGCTCATCATCCACTTACTCGATGTAGCGCTGCTGTCGGGTATCTGCTCTTTCCTCTCCTCCATCCTTCTTTTCTTCCATCCTCTTCTGTCTTTCTTTCCTTCATTCTTTCCTTGTCCTTCTGCCTACAGGTGACTTTACACTCCCTTTTCTGTCTTTCTTTCCTTCATTCTTTCCTCTTCCTTCTGCCTGTGGGTGACTCTACACTGAGTGACAAGCCAAATGGTTTCCTGAACACCAGGAAACCATTTACTGCACTGGGTGGCAACCTTATAACCAAATTTTGGCACCTGGTGGTTTAGTGGCTAATTATTGCACTCCAATTGGATTGAGCCAGTGAAGGTTTATATCCAAGGGGTGGTTGGGGTTGATTGCTCATGTAATGCCACTCAGGGATGAGTGAGGCTGGTCACTCTCATCTTAAATGTCGTGACCAACTGCCTAGCCCCGGGCTCCTACGCTCCTCATGGGGCAATGTAGGATTGGATGATGGATGGATGGATCACTAACATTAAATATAAATTAACACCAAGACTCATCGTCTTAAAGTCACTTGCCCATACAACATTTGGGCACAAAAAAGAAACTGCCACCGCAGTATGCAAACAATATATATGTTCAGTGATGAATTATGCAATCCCTGCTTGGGCCTCTAAGCTCACTAAAACACACTTCAACACTCTTCAGACCATACAGAACATGGCCCTGAAAATAATTACAGGGTGCACAACTAATACACCCACAGACCTCCTACACCAAGAAACCAAAGTCCTCAGAGTCAAGGATCATTTAGACATGAGTGGCACACAAATTCTTGCTGCAGCCTCCACAGAACCACACCATCCATTACACTAAATGGCAACACACCCACACACACCAAGGAACATCAAAACGACACCCATCACATGATATCATACACAAATACTGTTATCTCTCCCCCCCCTCCCCTGCCTCAAACCCGAAGCATATCCATACTCAGATCACTCGCCGCTCCACTCAGTCACTTAAAGACAACACACAGCTGCATGCACAGCCTCCTGATATCCACCCTTCTCAATCCTACCTTCTTCGTGAGGACAGAGTCCACCTTGCCAGGCTGAGGTGTGGGCATCATTCAGCACTCATGAGTTATCAGAAGAGCCTGGATGTTTCCGTCGCTGACGCCAGTCCAGGATGCAACGCAGTACCCCATACTATTAAGCACATTATGGAAGACTGCATTGCACACAATCGCCTTCACCAGCAACACAACATACACTCCTGGAGAGCTCTCTGGGAAAGCCCGATCTCAGCCGTAGCCTTCCCTAGGGGCTTGGGGCTGTTCAGCTGGACTGCTTAGGGAACAACTACCACTACTACATTTTATTTATTTTTATTTTTTTTTATGCGAGGAAGAAGGAACCAAAGGGCATGAGCCCACAGTAACAGTTCCCTCCAAGAGAAAAACAAAATACAATAGAGAGACAAACTCAAGATCCAATCATTTTGAGATGCCTGGACACATTGCGTTTGAAAGACTGGAGATCATAGGCAGCAGGAATTACAGACAGAGGGAGACAGTTCCAGAGTTGACCTGTTCCATGAATGAAAGACTGGTAGTAACGGTTCACTCTTGCATTAGAGAGTTGGACAGAAAAGGCTTCATCACCATTTTAAACAGTCGCCCGGTCAAGTACCATATATCTCAATACAACACACACAACAACACCGTTTTTTCTCTACTGAGAAATGACTCCCGGTGGACATTTCTCGATGACTTCTTCTGGCCAGGGACATTGAGAGCTAACCAGGACCCACCAGCAAATGCGTATGTCTAACATGCTCAAAACCTATCACTTTGAGCAGACAAAGGGTTCAGTTCAGTGCAATTCCTGCAAGAACTGGACCCATTACACCTGCACAACACTTGCATCTAGAAGACATTACACAAATACATGGATCTGCTCCTTATGCTCCTTCCCCCCACCCACTAGCCCCCCCACCAGCTCTACTCATACTTCCTCCACACCTCCACAGCCTAACCCACCAATCCTTCCCACACCATCCAATCCCTAACCCCTTCCATTCCACTCCAGCCTAATCCACCCCAACCCTTGCCTCCATCACAACCTTCTCCTACCCCTTCCCCTCCACTCACACCACCACCTCCCTCCCGTGCAGCAGCAGCCAACACACATCACACACACACAACATAAACATTCTTCAATTGAAACTAGATGCATAAGCCCCAAAAAACAAGAACTCACACAATTCATTAAATAACAAAACATACACATTGCCATCTTACAAGAAACAAAACTACACAGAACACAAAAAACACCTACATTTCATAATTTCACCACCATTAGACAAGACCAGGCCGATGGCAGTGGCGGTGAACTCATCACCCTGGCACACAAATCCATCAGCTTTTCAGATACCAGTGCACACACAAAGTCACTTCTGCCCCAGCATGACACCACAACAGAAATACAATCAGTTAAAATACGCAATGGTAACAATTCACATATAACAATCACCAACTTGTACATTCTTCCCCAGTTGGCCCCACAGTACCACACAATTACTCTCCACAAATGCACCACATCACTAACATACCCCACATCATCCTGGGTGGTGATTTCAGTGCCAAGGCGTCGGCCTAGCATGTCAACAACCCTGACACAGACAGAGAGCTGGTACTACAATCTCAAACAGATCATCTTTTCCTACTGAATAATGTCCATCAACATACCTATATCCCACACCAAGCCCTCTTCCTCCCATCATCCCCAGACATCACCTTTTGCTCCCCAAACCTCGCCCCCACAACATCCTGGAGAGTGGTCAAAACTCTTGGATCTGATCACCTCCCAATCATCATTACTACCAAAACCAGAATCACCCCAGCTGGCCACAGACACACATACACTAACAATAAGTGAGCCAGCTGGGAGGCCATCACAACTGAAACAGGACAACACTTTGAAATATTAAACAGTACATCCATCACAAACATCAACACTGCAGTGCACACTTTCAATACAGTTATACAAAACATAGACAAAAGATACATCCCTAGGGGCAACAGAAAGAGACACAGCCCCAACTTCACATCGGAAATTCAAGGCCTCATCAGTCAACGGGACACACTGCGACACTCGCCAACACCTCATACACAAGACACCGACAGCAAATACAAGAACTCAACACTCAAATAAACAATAAAATATCAGAACAGCAAACACTAAATTAGAATAGTTATCTCCAAACACCAAATCACAAAACAAACACCAGCAGACTCTTCAAAACACTAAACAGCATCACACACTTCAACAGCAACACTACACAATCACATGCTGCCATCACAACAACAGACACAGTACCTTCAAACAAACAACAAGCAAATGCCCTCATCAATCACTTTTCACATGTTAGCCATCTAAACCCACATCACGACGACTGACATATCATCTGACGCAAGAGACAGTTCCCCACAAACCCAGACTTTGCACCTTTCACTTACAACCAGATGATGCACATCATTATTAACCTTAAGCACTCATCTGCCTGTGGACCAGATGACATAAGTAACATACACCTTAAACACCTTGGACAACAAGGCATACAAACACTCACCAACATATGAAACTACAGCAACTCAGACAACACAATACCCAACATCTGGAAGCATAGCATTGTCATCACTATCCCAAACCCAACAAAGACCCCACGTTACCTTCCTCACACCGCCCCATCACACTTCTCTGCACCCTCTCCAAAGTCACTGAATGACTGGTACTACAACCAGTTACACCTCATACCACCCTTAGCTCCATCGCAACATGGTTTTAGGCCATTACACTCCACAAACACTTTTCTTGCAGACCTTACATAGAGAGTTTTTGATGGCATGAATTCAGCTAGGCCACCACACAGAACACTCCTAGTCACACTAGACATTAGCTAAGCTTTTGATGCCATTCCCCGCCACAACCTCACAAACAAAATATTCAACACAAACATGCACAGTAACAATAAAAAGATGGCTGGCAAACTACTTAGCAGGCAGATGTGCACATGTAACATTTGCCAGTCAGTCTTCAAACATCAGAAACTTCACAAATGGTGCCGCCCAAGGATCTGTTTTGTCCCCCACACTCTTTAACCTATACATGCACAACATACCCATACCCCACACACCACAGATACACATAGCTTCCTGTGTAGATGACATAACACTTACATGTACACACCAAAATGCAAACACAGCTGCACACATCCTCAAACCTTACCTCAACATACTACATGAAAGGTTCACCCCAAACAGGCTCAAAATAGCCCCTGCCAATGTACAGTGACCCTTCTGACAAACTGGACAGCAGAACACACTTACATTCCACATCTCACCATAAACAACACTCCCCTACCACACACATATACACCCAAAGCTTTGGTGTAACATACAATACATCAGTGTGATTTAACCCCTACACCGCGGGCATATTTACCAATGTTTTCCGTGTGCCGCGGGGTTATTCGGGCTCCGACAGACTCTCAAAAAATATTTGCCAAAAATCAGTTATTAGTCCTAGAATATTAAAATTACATATGCTTATGGCACATACCTTCAGCTTTCTCCTGGAATGTTTGTTGAGCCTTCGTCGGTTACCGTAGGACTTGTGGAGACCTCTGAAGTTGGGTAACGAAGTCTCCACTTTACACTTCCCGACAACCCGTAATATGATTACCACAGCCAGATATTAACATTATTAACACTACTCTATGATTTTCAAGTAGTTTGGGATCCATACTTAAAAAAAAAACCCACTGTGAAAGCAATGAAAATTACGAGCGCGTCTGACCGTCGCACTTGCGCTAGTTCGCACTTGGTACTCTGTCATTAATTATTCATAAAACCCCTCACACTTTATATTTCTATTACTATATAACACTTATATATATCCACGTTGAGTACACCGTTTCCCGTCCGATCAGCGAAGTTAAGCAACGTTGGGTCTGGTTAGTACTTGGATGGGTGACTGCCTGGGAACACCAGATGCTGTTGGCATCCCTACGTGTCAAGTGGGGTTGGTGGAGGATTAGTGCCCCTCCCTGTAAAACAATTAACTCTAAGCCGTTGGCCACCCCGTTTGGGATACATGGCGTCTGGCAATGAATGAATGAATGAATATATCTGAGGGTAGGGGGGTTTTCAAGAATACTCCCCCAGTATCCCTGGTTGTCGTAAAAGGCGACTAAAAGGGTTGGCGGAGGGTTAGTGCCCCTCCCCGGAAAACAGCTAACTATAAAAAACAAACAAGAAGCCTCGGACAAGGACTGACCAAACGATGATGACCCAGGACCAGACAAAGGACTTGGTAATGAGTACATGGAATGTAAGAGGAGCGAATGATGAGGTGAAAGAGAGAGAGATTGTCCAGGTGCTTGAGGGTGCGAAAGTGGATGTATGTGGAATAACTGAAACAAAATGGAGAGGAGAAAATGTGAGAGAATGGGAGTGTGGATGGGGTATATGTGCAGGAGTAGGTGAGAATGAGAGGGCAAAGGAAGGAGTATGTATAGTTGTGAGTAAAAGATGGAAGAGGAGGATAAGATAGTATGGATCAGTTGGGTCAAGGATTGTGTGGGTAAAGTTGAAAGTTGGAATACAAATGTGGGCGATTGTGTGTGTGTATGCACCAACGCAAGATCGTGTTAGAAGAGTGAGAGAAGAGTTCTGGACAAATGTGGAAGTGTGCATGGAAAAGTTTGGAAGGAATGAGAGAATGTTTTTGATTGGTGATATGAATGATAAAGTTGGGAATGTGAAGGTGGATGGAATAGTTGGTGAGTGGGGTGTGCCTGCTGAGATAGATGAGAATGGGAGTGCGTTAGTGGACATTTGTGCTGGGAGGGGGTTGGTGATAGCCAATACCCTCTTCAGGCATAAATTGATCCACAGGTATACATGGCGAGTGATGAGAAGGGTGGGTGGTGAACTGAATGAAAGGAAGGCAATGATTGATTATGTGTGTGTGGATGAAAGGATGCGAAGATGTGTAAAGGATGCAAGAGTGTATAGAGGTTGGGGGAGTGGACTTTCTGACCACTACTTGGTGGTGGCCAGAATTAGAATGCAAGTAAGATGGAGGAATAGAAGAAGGGAAAGACGAGAGGAAGGAGTAGTTGCAAGGAGAGTGGAAAGGTTACAAGAGGATGAGAAAAAGGCAGAGTATATGAGAGAAGTGGAGGGACGATTGGGCAAATATGAATTGGAGCAGATGGGAGACGTGGAAGGTGTGTGTAAGATATTTACAGAAGAAATATGTGCAACATGTGATGTGGCGTGTGGAAGGAAGAGAAGACGGAGGGGGGTGCAAGGAACAGCGTGGTGGACTGAAAAGGTGAAACAGGCTGTGGCACAAAAGAAGAAAGCATACAATGAATGGATGAGAAATAGGGGCGTGGAAGAAGTTGAGAGGCGGAAGAGAGAGTTATATGTGGAAAGAAAGAGAGAGGTGTAAGAGAGAGTAAGAAGAGAGTGGATGAGGAATTTGGAAGGAATTTGATTGTAAAGTGGAGGGACTGTAAGAAAATGTTCTGGAGAGAAGTGAAAAGAGTAAGACAGGGTGGAAGTGAAGTTAGCAGGGGAGTGAAAGATAAAAATGGTAGATTACTAGTGGAGAAGGGAGAAAAAGTGAGCAGATGGAGAGAACACTTTAAGGAATTGTTGAACGTTGAGGATGGAAGTAATGCGAGTATAAGTGGCTAGGGAATGGCTGGGAGAAGGAGGGAGGTGAGAAGACAGGAAGAAATCAGTAGGATAGAAGTTGTGGAAGCAATGAAGAAAGTTAAATCGGGGAAAGCCCCAGGAATTGATGGAGTGTGTGGTGAAATGCTGAAGCATGGGGGAGAGATAGTAGTAGAATGGATGTGGAAGATGTGCAGATTGGCCTGGGAGGAAAGTAGAGTCCCGGAGGATTGGAAGTCAGGTATAATTATTCCCTTGTACAAAGGAAAAGGGGAAAAAGAAGTGTGTGGTAATCATAGGGGCATTTGTCTTCTTAGTATAATAGGAAAAGTGTATGGTAGGATACTTATAGACAGAGTTAGAGAAAGAACAGAGAAATTAGTTGGAGAAGAACAGGGAGGCTTTAGGAAGGGAAGAGGTTGTGTAGATCAGATATTCATTCTTAGATCTTTAGTGGAAAAGTTTCTAGAGAAGGGAAAGAAGTTGTATGCGGCTTTCATGGATTTGGAGAAAGCATATGACAGGGTGGATAGACAAGGATTGTGGAAAGTGTTAAGAATATATGGAGTAGATGGGAAGTTGTTGAATGCTGTGAAGAGTATGTACGATGGTGCGAAGGCTGCAGTGTGTGTGGATGGTGAACTGAGTGAATTTTTCTCCTTGAAGGTTGGTTTGAAACAGGGATGTGTCATGTCTCCATGGTTGTTCAATGTGTATATGGATGGGGTAATAAAAGAGGTACAAGGTAGGGTAGTGGATGTTGGAGTGGCCCTGGTGAGAGAGGATAGTGTTTGGAAACTCCCTGTACTGTTGTTTGCAGATGATACTGTGTTGTTGAGTGAAGACGAAGGGGAGCTGCAAGGCTTGGTGGATGAGTTTGAGAGAGTGTGTAAGAAACGGAATCTAAATGTGAATGTAGGGAAGAGTAAAGTGATGGTCTTTGAGAGAGGTGAAGTTAGTGAATGTACAGTGAGGTTGGATGGTGATGAATTGGAAAATGTGAGTACGTTTAAGTACTTGGGTAGTGTGATGAGTAAGGATGGAGGTTTGGAGGGTGCAGTGCTTGAAAGGGTACAGCAGGGAAGAAAGGTTGCTGGTTCTTTGAAAGCAGTGATAAGAAACAGGGAAGTGAGCATGGAAGTGAAAAAGTTACTACATGACAGTATTGTGATACCAACTCTAACGTACGGAAGTGAAGCTTGGACATTGTTGGAAGGACACAAGTCAAGAGTGAGAGCAGTGGAAATGAGTTATTTAAGAGGAACCTGTGGAGTCACGTGGAGAGACAGGCTGACGAATGAGGATATAAAGGAGCGCTGTGGTGTGGATGTGGATGTGATAGGAAGCGTTATGAGGAACACACTGAGGTGGTTTGGCCATGTGGAGAGGATGGAGGGTGAAAGACTGACGAAGAGAGTGTATGTGAGTGAGGTGGAGGGGGGAAGAGGGAGGGGGAGGCCGAGGATGAGATGGAGGGATAGGGTGGAGAGGTATATGAGAGAGGGGGGTGTGAGTTGGGAGAAGGGCAGTGAGATGGCGGGGGACAGGGCGACTTGGAGGCGATTTGTTTGTGGCCACCCCAAACGGGATTGAGGTGTCTGGCAATAGATAGATATATCTACAGTCCTTATGCGTAAGTTTCCTTCAGTAGTATTAGTTTATTGTCACTGTAGGGATTCAATTTCTTTCAGTAAAATACGTAGCATTCACTTTCTCGTCCTGTATACTAGCATTGAGAGTGAATGTCACTTTCACTTTCACTCTCATAACTCATAGTATTCAGACATGCTAGAGTGAAACTTTCACTCTCATAACTCATAGTATTCAGACATGCTAGAGTGAAACTTTCACTTTCATTACTCCTAGGGTATATACTCGTATTCTTATAATACTACTCATTTACATTTCTATTTACGTTCTCTATTTTATTTACGTTATTTACATTTCTATTTTATTTACACTGTGTTATGCACTGTCACTTGAAGTAACTTATAAAACTATTTTCCACTGTTCACGTATATTTACATTCATTACTTTCACTTGCTGTTTACACATTATTTACACATTATTTACAATTCCACTTGCACTGTTTTACTCAATAGAAAGATCGTAGTCACTCTTTTTATCAATTGTCAGCCCTTTACCTCTTTCCACACGAGGTTTAGTAGGGGGTAAAGGTCACAGGGCCCTTTGCATGGGGGTGAAAAGTCCCTGAAGCTAGCAAGAGCGAACTGATGTACCTCCACGTTGGAAGATGAGAGTGAACTGATAAGGGTGGGCCGGGGTGGTGGCCTACCTAGGGAAATTCATTACTACCAATGTTAGCCTCTTGGCATAGCTATATATAGCAGTGAAATGATTGGCAGGAAATCTAGACAATACATTATAAATTAGGTAGTTCCAGGTGAATGTAAATATCACTTAGGCTTCTCCGTTCCCTCTTTATATGTATATTTATTACGAAAATAGATTATACGGCATATTTCAAGGGGAAATAAACAGCGAAAATTAGCGAACGAGTGCACGTGAGGTGTTGTCAGGTGATAATTAGCCAATTCCAGGTGTATGGCACTCTCACTTACCTTATTTCTTTCTTGTATATATTATTTGGTATAAGAATAGGGGATAGGGCTTATTTCAATGGATGAAATCAGTGAAAAATTCCAGGGAAGATTCACTTAGCGTAGCATGGCCGGGCAGGCGAGAGGATAGGGTAATGGAGGGGGGGTAGGGAGGGGAGTCAAGAATGGGGAGAAATGGCTAAATTGTCAACAATGGATGGGAGTACAGATGAGATTAGGAGTGCTGACTAGTGTTGGACATTGGCAGTACTGATAGGTGATACAAGCCCCCACTTGGAAGCCCGGGTGAATTCAAAATAACACAGAATCACAAAAGCGACGCCCCGTGGTATGATCCCTTGCTCCCAAGCGTCACGAAAGTGATGCCCCGCGGTTAAGGGGTTAAACAACACATTGCAAACACTGAAAATAAATTAACACCAAGACTCAATGCCTTGAGATCACTTGCCCATACAACATTTGGGCACAACAAAGAAACCACCACCACAGTATACAAACAATATATACATTCAGTGATGAATTATGCAAGCCCTGCTTGGGCTCCAAACCTCACTAAAACACACTACAACACTCTGCAGACCATACAGAACAAGGCCCTAAAAATAATCATAGGCTGCATAGGTACTACACCCACAGACCACCTACATCAAGAAACCAAACTCCTCAAGGTCAAGGATCATCTAGACATGCAAGGCACCCAAATTCTCACCACAGCCTCCACAAACCCACAACACCCACTACTCTACATGGCAGCACATCCACACACACACCAAGGAACATCAAAACAAGACCCAACGCATGATATCATACACAAATACTGTCATCTCTCCCCTCTCGCCCACCTCAGACGAACTTCCAGAAGCATATCCATACTCAAATCACTCGCCGTTCCATTCAGTCACTTAAAGACAACACACAGCTGCATGCACAGCCTCCTGATATCCACCCCCCTGACTCCTATGTCCCTCATGAGGATAGGGTCCACCTTGCCAGGCTGAGTTGTGGGCATCATCCAGCCCTCTTAAGTTATCAGACGAGGCTCGATGACTCTGTCGCTGATGCCTGTCCAAGAGGTAACACAGCACCCCATACTATTAAGCACATTATGGAAGACTGCATTGCACACAGTCACCTACGCCAACAACACAACATACACTCCTTGAGAGCTCTCTGGGAAAGCCCGGTCTCGGCCATGGCCTTCCTTAGGAACTCAGGGCTCTTCGGCCAGACTGCCTAGGGAACAACTGCTACTACCACACTCTTTGCAGCAATTCATCAGCTTTCGAGCTGCACCCAACATATGCAGAACCTTCTTTAATCCTTCTCTTTTAACTTTGTTGCATGCTTTTACTCAGATCTATGAATGCCATATATACATTGCAGTCCTTTTCATGAGCTTTCTTTATTATGTCTCATTGCAGAGATGATATTTTATTTACACATTCTTTAGTACCCCTAAAGCTACCCTATCTGTCAGTCATTAAATCTTAAGATACATTCCTTCCTTTCTCTGTGATAATTTTTTCATTCACATTGATCATCTGTATTCTTAAACAGTGATACAGTTTTTCACTTCTGGTACCCCTTTTTAAGCTGATGTTGCCAGATTTTATCATATATCACCATAAATATGAAAAATAACTTGTTGCCTATGTGACAACAAGTGGGTTGGCGGCGGGTTGGTGCCCCACCCCGGAAAACCACTACCTAAAAATACGATCAAGAAGCCTCGGACCAGGACTGACCAAAAGGTGACGACTAAGGACCGAACAAATGACTTGGTACGGATCACTTCAAGAATGTAAGGGGTGCAATTGATGAGGTGAAAGAAAGAGAGATTGTCCAGGTGCTCAAGGGTGCGAAAGTGGATGTATGTGGATTAACAAAACTAGATGGAGAGGTGAGGGTGTGAGGGAACGGGAGTATGGATGGGGTATATGTGCGGGAGTAGGTGAGAATGAGAGGGCAAAAGAAGGAGTGTGTATTGTTGTGAGTAACAGATAGAAGGAGAATATAAGAGAGCATGGATCACTTGGCTCAAGGATTGTGTGGGTAAAAGTGAAAGTTGGAATACAAATGTGGGCGATTGTGTGCGTGTGTGTGCCAACGCAAGATCGTGCAAGTAGAGTGAGAGAAGAGTTCTGGACAAATGTGGAAGCACGCTTGGAAAGGTTTGAAAGGAATAAGAGAGTGTTTTTGATTGGAGATATGAATGGAAAAGTAGGGTTGTGATGGTGGATGGAATAGCTGGTGAGTGGGGTGTGCATGCAGAGATGGATGAGAATGGCTGTGCTTTAGTGGACATTTGTGCATGGAGGGGGTTGGTGATAGTTAATACCCTCTTCAGGCACAAAACGATCCATAGGTATACGTGGTGAGCGATGAGAATGGTGGATGGTGAACTGAATGAATGGAAGGCAGTGATTGATTACGTGTGTGTGGAAGAAAGGATGAGAAGGTGTGTAATGAATGCAAGAGTATATAGAGGCAGGGGGAAGTGGTGGTGGTCAGAATCAGAGTCCTCCAAACAAAATGGAGAAATAGAAGATGTGAAGGGCAGGAGGAAGTAGTTCTTACAAGGAGGATAGAAAAGTTACAAGAAGATGGAAAAAAAGGCAGAATATAAGAGGGAAGTGGAGTAGGGATTGGGTAAATATAGATTGGAGTAGATGGGGGACGTGGAAGGTGTGTGCAAGATATTCACAGAAGAAATATGTGCAGCATGTGAGGTGGTGTGTGGGGTGAAGAGAAGACGAACGGGGATGTAGGGAACAGCATGGTGGACTGAAGAGGTGAGAGAGTCTGTGACACAAAAGAAGAAAGCTTATAGTGAGTGGATGAGAAACAGGGGCGTCGAAGGAATTGAGAGACAGAAGAGAGATTTATACGTAGAAGGGAAGAGAGAGGTGAAAAGATTAGTAAGAGAGAGTAAGAAGAGAGTGGACGAGGAACTTGGAAGGAATCTGATTGTAAAGTGGAGAGAATGTAAGAAAATGTTCTGGAAAGAGGTAAAGAGAGTTAGACAGGGTGTCAAAGAAGTAAGTTGGGGAGTGAAAGATAAAAATGGTAGATTACTAGTGGAGAAGGGAGAAAAAGTGAGCAGATGGAGAGAACACTTTAATGAATTGTTGAACATAGAAAATGAAAGTAATGCAAGTATAAGTGGCTGGGGAATGGCTGGGAGAAGGAGGGATGTGAGAAGAGAGGAAGAAATCAGTAGGATGGAAGTTGTGGAAGCAATGAAGAAAGTTAAAATGAGGAAAGCCCCGGGAATTGATGGAGTGTGTGGTGAAATGTTGAAGCATGGGGGAGAGACAGTAATAGAATGGATGTGGGGGATGTGCAGATTGGCCTGGGAGGAAGGTAGAGTCCTGGATGATTGGAAGTCAGGTATAATTATTCCCCTTTACAAGGAAAAAGGGAAAAAGAAGTGTGTGGTAATCATAGGGGCATATTCCTTCTTAGTGTAATAGGAAAAGTGTATGGTAGGATACTTATTGACAGTTAGGGAAATAACAGAGGAACTAGTTGGAGAAGAACAGGGAGGTTTTAGGAAGGGAAGAGGTTGTGTAGATCAGATATTCATTCTTAGATCTTTAGTGGAAAAGTTTCTAGAGAAGGGAGAGAAGGTGTACGCAGCCATCATGGATTTAGAGAAAGCATTATGACAGGATGGATAGACAAGGATTATAGAAAGTATTAAGAATATATGGAGTAGATGGGAAGTTGTTGAAGGCCGTGAAGAGTATATATGAGGGTGTTAAGGCTGCATTGCATGTGGATAGTAAACTGAGTGAATTTTTCTGTTTGAAGGTTGGATTGAAACAAGGATGTCATATCTCCATGGTTGTTCAGTCTGTATATGGATGGGGTTATAATTGAGATACAAGGTAGGGCAGTGGATGTTGGAGTGGCCCTAGTGAGAGAGGGTAGTGTTTGGAAACTCCCTGTACTGTTGTTTGCAGATGATACTGTGTTGTTAAGTGAAGACTAAAGGGAGCTGCAAGGCTTGGTGGTTGAGTTCAGGAAAATGTGTAAGAAACACAGTCTGAAGGTGAATGTAGGGATGCGTAAAGCGATGGTCTTCAAGAGAAGTGAAGTCACTGAATGTATAGTGAGATTGGATGGGGAGGAAATGGTGAATGTGAGTACATTTAAGTACTTGGGTAGCATGAAGACTAAGGATGGAAGTTTAGAGGGTGAAGTGCTTGAAAGTGTGCAGCAGGGAAGAAAGGTTGCTGGTTCCTTGAAAGCATTGATAAAAAACAGGGAAGTGAGCATGGAAGTGAAAAAGTTACTACATGACAGTATTGTGATACCATCTTTAATGTATGGAAGTGAAGCATGGACCTTGTTGGAGGGACAAAAGTCAAGAGTGAGAGCAGTGGAAATGAGTTATTTGATAGGAGCCTGTGCAGTCACATGGAGAGACAGACTGACTAATGAGTAAGTGGAGGAGCGTTGTGGTGTGGATGTGGATGTGATAGGGAGCATTAGGAGAAACACATCAAGGTGGTTTGGCCATGTGGAGAGGATGGAGAGTGAGAGACTGAGAAGGAAAGTGTATGTGAGTGAGGTGGAGGGAGGGAGAGGGAGGGGGGGGCCCAAGGATGAGATGAAGGGATGGAGTGGATAGGTATATGAGAGACGGGGGTGTGAGCTGGGACCAGGGCAGTGAAATGGCAGGGGACAGAGTGACATGGAGATGATTTGTTTTTGGCCACCCCTTACAGGATTAAGGCATCTGTCAATAGATAGAGATAGTAAAACAGGTTCTCTGGAGTGGTGCACAACCTTGCAAGGAATATTCAACACTGTCATCTGGATCATTGCATAATGTAAATTGTCAGGTTTGAGCAGAACATTTGTCAGCAACTAATCCTTCAGTAAAATTGCCATAAGTCTTTGTGTAAATGTGGCATAAGAGTTATCAAACTTGAGACCACACAGCACTTGTATGGTAGAACTTCCAGGTGTTGTGGTAGCCAGACCATTTACTACTTTCTTCAGTACCAACACTTCTCTTCATTCATTCTTCATTAACTGCATCGTTACTATCGCTATCCAAAACTGCCATTTCTTCATCTGTTCCATTACAGACATGTATATTCATTCATTTCTAGTTTGTCGTATCTAGTATTGCTACATCTTGAAATGATGCATTTATTATTGGTTTCCATCTCACCACAGCGGGGTTGGATCGATTGATAGGACAGCTGGAGGGGGAGTACTTGGCAAACTTCTGCAGCATCCTTGCAATCACCATCTCAGATCTTGATGTCTATGAAAACAAAACACTCTGTGAGTATAGAGACACTGTATCCTTTTGTTTTAAGATGTTGAAAAAATTGAATATTACAGTACAATGAATATTTTAGAAATTAAGTGAAATTCTTTTTCATTGCCTGCCCTCCTCTCTTCCTATTTCTCCCATCTTTCCCGTCACTTCTTATTACTTTTCTTTCCTTTACAGGTGGCTTTACATTGACTGACAAGCCAAATGGTTTCCTGTACGCCAAGAAACCATTTACAGTGCTGGGTGGTAACCATATAACCAAACCATACGTGTTCCCTACGTGTCAACAAGTGGGTTGGTGGAGGGTTAGTGCCTCTCCCCGTAAAACAAATAACTCAGAGTCAAATGGCCACCCCTCATGGGATTATGGTGTCTGGCAATAGATGGATAGATAGAATTGAAATATGAATTGTGCCCTGCTTTCGTTTCATGCTTACACCCAGGGATGTTTTACCCTAGTTTAACAAATTGATAAAACAAGTCATAATACAAAATAAAAAAATAAAAGACATGCTTCAGGTGAAGGGCTGTGGAACGATTATACTGGAGTTGCGAGTGGTACTATCATGACCAAAAGTTTGCTGACACTTTTCTGCCAGCTGTAACAGAGTAACGTGTTACATTAAAAAATTGCGTATGGGACAGAAAGTACAGGAAGCTCGCCCCTAATGCAAGGATTTTGTTCCAACCGTGGCGTGTTTGGCGCAAAACCGCGTAAGTTTTAATACTCCTTATTTTGCTCCCTAGGCCCCCTAAATGTGGTGTTTTGCTGTTATCTGCCATTGGTAATCAATATGAAGCACTTTAAGTGGTTAGAAGGTTTATTTAAAGTTATAACTTACAAATACAGTACTGCACAGCAAAATTTCAACACACACATACGTAAACACAAGGCAACATTCCGATGCTGATTGGTTTCGGGACAATTCGTCATCAAGTCAATTTGCCATCACAACAATAGCAAGACAATTCACCGTCATTAATGAAGACAGTGGTGGGTGATGCTAAAATATAATTCAAAGGCAAAATAAGTATATTTATAGAATGACTGCGAATCGTTCAGGGTGCGAGTTGTCCTGACGGGGAATTGTCTGACGGCGAATTGACTTGACAGAGAATTGTCTCAGAACCCACCGATCATGGGTAATCATATAAAACAGCTTAACTGGTTACAAGGCTTTATTTAACGCTTTAACTTTATTCAAGTTCTTTAACTTACATACCAGAACAGTAAATATTTAACTTACAAATACAGTACCGTGGAAAATCAGTGCAGCAAATCTTAAACGAACAAATAAAATAGGCAATATTCCGACGCCTATCAGGTAAACTGGTTATAAGACTTCATTTGTTGCTATAATGTTATTTAATAGTACTTTAACATGTACATAAACTTACCAGAACAGTGATCAAAACAAACCGTGCATGGTGCTACGTTGATGTTCGAGGATTTGGCCTTTCAAAGGCTGCCTCTTGCATAAATTTATAGTTTTCGTAATGGTTCTTTAATCTTACGTTGTCTTATACGTATCCCAGCACTAACTGCGTATAATTCTGAGCGCGTTTGGCGAGAACGTGCTCGGGGCGATCTTACTGTAATGTGATGTTTTGGGAGAAATGAGAAATGTTCATGATAATATTCTGGCTGGGTATAGTCAGTAAACTTCTGCTCATGATGGTACAGCTGATGGTCTTCTGTTAGGCAGAGGGTTATCCAAGCGTCGGGTAATTAGATTTCACAAAAAATGTTGGTCATACTAATGACTGCTCCCCTTTGACTCCTTTTCACAGTGTATGAGCAGAGCAAACTACGGAGTAACATTAAGTCCCTCTCTCCTCTACGAGATATCAACCAAGAGTTTATTCTCAAGATCCCTCATTTTTTGTCTCGCCTGGTTGATTTTGCCACCAAACTACCCTGTGAGTTCAGTGTTTTTTTGTTTTTTTTTTTTTTTTTTTTTTTTTCAGTACAGTTCATGGAAGACATCCATTTGGAAGAGAGGTTAGTCATCTTTGCAACCACCACTGTTGTTTTGTGCAAATTAGGGAGACTCATCTCAGGCTTCAGAAGGATGAATCTTAAATATGTATGACTGCTCATTCACCAAAAGGCAGATAAATCTCTTCTTAGGTTTCTGATATCTGTATTTTATATTTCATCTTGTGTGGGTTTTCTTCCACGTAGTCACGTACAGTAGTTACATTCCTGGACAAGAATTGTTGTGACTGCAGACAGTACAGCACAGTACATAGGTGGTATGGTTTTTTATTTACTGCCTAATGCTATTCTCCACAATTTTCTTCCTGTTATGGAGAGCGTCCTGTAAAATGCTTCTTTCATGAGTCTCACCTTTGGCTGCTGTAAGTTTCCTGGTTTATACATACTGTAGGTAGGCAATATTGATAATCTTGCGATGATGCCTTTATTTTGTGAGAGTTGCTGTATGCTTTATTTTGTGGGAGTTGTTGTATGCTGATGATTTGGTGTTGATTGCAGAGAATGAAAGGGAGGCGGAGGAAAGGTTTAGGAAGTGGAGAGATGGTATGGGGCAAAAGGGTTTAAGGGTAAATGCAGATAAAACAAAAGTGATGATATCTAGGGTTGGTGGCGGTACTGTCAAAGACGAGGGAGAGTGGCCATGTGCAGTTTGCCACAAGGGCGTGGGAAGTAATTCCATCTTGTGCGGTGTGTGTGATAAATGGGTGCATAAGAGATGTAGTGGTATCAGAGGTAGACTGCGAGATAATGCTGATTTTATGTGTATGGCGTGTCGGGGTGAGCAGGTGGAGATTGTCAGACGTGAAAGGATTGAACTTGCTGGCGAATCTCTTGAGTGTGTGGAAGAGTTTTGTTATTTGGGAGACATGTTTTGTGCTGGAGGTGGGGCTGGAGCTAGCTCTGTGGCTAGGGTGAGAAGTGGTTGGAAGAAGTTCAGGGAGCTCTTGCCTCTCCTGACATTGAGAGGGCTCTCCCTACGTGCTAAGGGGTCTTTGTATGCAGCATGTGTTAGGAGTGTAATGCTGTATGGCAGTGAGACCTGGGCAGTGAAGGAGGAAGATATTTGCCGGCTCAGACGTACAGAAATGACAATGATTAGGTGGATGTGCAGTGCGTCCCTGCGTCCAAGGCCTTGAGGGGCTGGGTTTACAATGGAAGAGTTGAGAGGTAGGATGGGACTGGAGTGTATTGGTGTTGTGATGAGGAGAGGTAGATTGAGGTGGTTTGGACATGTGGAGAGGCTGGGGGATGATAATTGGGTGAGGAAGGTGAGAAGTGTTAATATTGGGGGTGGGGTTATGAGGGGTAGACCGAGAAAGACATGGGACGAGGTCATTAAGTGTGACCTTAGGGTTAAGGGACTGAACAGGGAGGCTACAATGGATCGTGCAGCGTGGAGAGCCGCCATTAGGTGACCAAGGCCGACACATGCAAGCATGTTGGAGCCTTTAAAAACGAAACGAAATGATGAAATACGTTGCATTTCAGGAGAGCATCATAGAGGCCTTTTGTCCTCTGTTTCTGTGTAATCAGTTGTGTTTGACTTTGGTGGGACATGTGAAGCAAGTTTATTAGTGTTTATTAGAGAAGGATAGATTTTGGAATGACCTGATTCGTATTGTAAGCGGTATGCGGGATGATGAGATTGTAGTTTTGGGAGGGACTTAAATGGTCACGTAGATGAAGCAGCTCAAGGATATGAAAGAGCACATGGGGGATGATTTTTTTTTTTTTTTTTTTTTTTTTTTTTTTTTTGTATACCTGGGCATAGGCTTCACACCTGCTATCAGGGCCCAGTAGTCCTCCTACATACCATACACCTCACTACATTCACCACTTTGGCGCTAACACCCACCATCCATATTGAATACATGCTAGGGCTGTCTCATACAGGACTGGTGTATTGGTATTAGGGGGGGTATTTCTTCGTCATGCTGGCAGGTCTTCTGGTAGATCAGTAAAGTCTGACTTCATGAAATTCAGATCCTTAAACTCTTCCCTGCCCCAGCAGGGATTTGAAGTTGGGTCCGGTAGGACTGCAGGCCACCTCTCTACTGATTGATCCACCGCATATGGTACAAGAAATGAGGAAGGGAAAGAATACTTGAGTTTGAGGAGGCAGTCAACATGATTGTGTGCAACACACATTTTAGAAAAAGAGAGTTGGTTGATTACATACAAGCCTGGGAGAAATTGCAGCCAGATAGACTATTTCATGGTCAAGAGGGCTGATAGGAAGTTGATGAAGGATGTTAAAGTTACAGGGAGTAAGGAGTGTGTGTTGCAACACAGGTTATTGATATGTAACATGGTGCTTATGGAGCTGGTGATCAAAAAGAGGACCTGTGCACCTAGGAGGAAAATATGGAAGTTGAAAGCAGTTAGGAATGCCTTCTATAGCGAGATGAATTGAGTGGTGACTGAACAGGGAGATGTTGATAGAAGTGTTAATGACCAGTATATAGCCCTCAGGAACACTGATTCAGTGTGTGGATGAACAAGGGACCCCCCAAGACATAAAGTAAATTGGTGATGAGATGAGGGTGTAGAAGTTGCAGTTATGGAGAAAAAGAAGGCTTTTCCGGGAGTGGAGAAAGGGTGGTAGCAGAGAGGAATACTTGGCTGCCAAGTGTAGGGCTAGTAGAGAGGCTTACAGGGCAAACTGTAAGAATTAAGAGGAAGGATGGACTGGAGTGTATTGGGTTTGTGATGAGGAGAGATAGATTGAAATGGTTTGGGCATGTGGAGAGGGTGGAGGATGCCAATTGGGTGCAGAAAGTGAGAGGTACTAATGGTGGGAATAGGGTTGCGAGACTGCGAGAGGCATACCGAAATTGACCTGGGATGATGTCATAGAGTGTGATCTATGTTATAAGAAACTGAATAAGGAGGCTGCCAGAGACTGAGCAGTATGGAGGGCTGCCGTTAGGTGGCCAAAGCCGACACATGCAAGCATGTTGGAGCCTTTATAAACGATATGAATGATAAACAGAGACAGAGATACTTATCTATTTTTTGTCCAAGTCTTTCCTGTATGTAACAGGTAAACTTTTGAGCTGTCATCCTTTTTCTCTATTTGCCTCAGCCTGTGATCTCCCAGTCTTATAAATGCAATGTGTCCAGGCATCTCGAAATGAATGGATTTTGAATTTGGCTCTCTTTTTGTTTTAATTGTGTACTGTATTTGTCTTTGCCTGTGTCCAGGTATCTTGAAATGAGTGGATCTTGATTTTGGCTCCTTTTTTATCATATTTCTGTAGTTGCCCTTGCCTGTGAACCACAGTTTTATAATCACAATGCATCCAGGCATTTTGATATGAATGGATCTTGAGTTTGACACTTTTTGTTTCTTTTTTCTTGGAAATAACTTCTTTCTGGATCTCAGTCTTGTGGTTCTTTCTTTTTTAAAATGTTCTGTCATTTACATACCTAATAACCTTGTGCCACAAGAAATTTCCAGTGTTTACAACAGCAGTCGAACATAGCATTACAGCAGTACATGGCATATGTAATCCAAATTGTAGATGATTGATTAAGCAAAGGAAGCATATGATTGCGTTATAAATTTGCGTGTTTGTTTGTGCTGATACTCGTGTTGAATGTTGGACAAGGTCTGTACTGTAGTGCAGTCTGTTCTTAACTTAAAGTATGTTGCAGGGTTTATGCTACTGTGTAATTTTTTCTCCCCCTGCTCAACTGATTAGGCATAGTTCGATATTTAGTTTAAAAATGTTCGATATGTGATATACAAATTTTGCAGTGGCAGCTTGCCCACACATGGAGTCTGCAAGCCACCAGACACACCACCACCATCATCTACCCATCTTTTCTGGCTAGTGCAGTTATGTTTCAGTATTTTGATTACTCTTTGCAGTGTCATGATTTAGGTGATTTTTTTAAAATAGATATTAAAATGTCGGCTGTACTACTAGAATATAAATTCAGAGTAGCTAAAAAAATAATGCATACTTACACTGAATACTTATGTAATGTGATGTTAGTGCCATAAGCATCACAAATTGTTGTGGCCCAGGTCTGTCTGTAGGAGGAATTTTCACTGGCACACCAATTCCTCGAGTAATATATCTACTTGCTGCTGACAGGGTACCTGGTTAAAGAAAACTGCAATAGAGGAATAGGAAAATCATTATGAAGGCCCACCTGCTTTTGGCCACTCAACCAAAGTCACCATTTTTCTCATATATCTATCAAAAATGTCCTAAACACCTTTCCAAAACACAGTTGGAATAAAAATCTGTCATACATATGCCCACATATACACAACAAACACAGATAACACACAAAACACATACAACACACATCATCATCATCCGGACCTCCTTTCCCACCCTAGCGCAGGGTGAGGAGTAGCAATGTCCAGACAGCCCAAATTTGCCCAGTCCAGTGGGTCACACTTCCATTCACCCATCATTCAAGCCCCCGGAATCCTGGCTGTATCATATACGCCGAAAACATTCATCACATAAACCTATCTGACTGAGTCAGTCCAGATGCTGCCACATTAAAAAGGGGTGCCAAAATCCCTGATCATGCACTTCTCCTCACAACATTCATCCAGCCAGCTCAATCTCCTGTTAGTTCCTTAACCTCACCGACTTCCAAACCTCTCTTCCACACACACGCATCCACCTTATCTCTCCACCTTCTTCTTGCCCTACCTCGCCTCCTCCCTCCTTCCTCCTTCATATTTGCTCAGATACACCTTTTTCGCTACTCTGGTGTTATCCATTCTCACCACATGAAATACCATCTCAATGGCAGCTTGCTCACACACACAAAATACTCACACACAGCAGACATGGGAGTCAGCTACACCTGATTAGAATGAAATCATATTCAGCTTGAGCCACATTACAGCTATGGCTGACCACATATGTGGTGAAGGAGTAACTTTTACATGCTATACTGTAGTAAAAAAAAAAAAAAAAAAAAAAAAAAAAAAAAAAATACATTTTGATGTCTTACTCGAGGACTCGATGTGTAGCATACTGCAAGCAAAATAAAAGAGCATAAGGTGAACATGGTGATGTGATATTCAAGAAGTTGTAGTTGATGCCAGCAGCCGGTTAAATGAGATAGTATTGGTCATGTTTCAGATTATGTCTCATTAACATCGGCATGACATCTACTGTTTGATTATTGGAAGGCACAATAAAAGTCTTCACCACTAGTCAGTGGAGAGTCAGAGGTGTTCTGAATTTACAGTTACTGTATTGCAATGTGTTGGATAGTAAGCTGTGTTAAAGAGTCCATTGTAACTTAATTTCACTTAATTTAGTGTTACCGTGTTTTCTTATTGTGATGTCATTGCCACTTCTTTCATCTGGCCAGATGAACCACGGTACCAGGGCCTGACCATGGAGGTGGATCATTGGATGAGACTAATTGAGGACTCCATGACTGAGGTGTTGCGAAGTCATCAGTCCACCCTTGTTTCTTCAGCCAGCCAGAATGTTGCAGGTCAGCTCATAACTTCATTAACCCCTAACTGTTAGTTGTCAGTATGGACCGATACAATAGAGGTGGCAGGAGGCCACTGGGTGTCATTAGGAACCACAATTGTTTTCGCGGCACAGTTTGAAGTGGCCGCCACTTGATCTCATCTCCAAAAGCTGGGGAGAGATTCCTGCCAGCTGAGTTAAACATACCTCGATTGTCTCTGTGACATTGCCAGGTGTAAGATGATGTTTTTTAATGCTCCTCATCCAATTCTGTTCTCACTTCATGTGGACTTTTGCGTCATCCACCCCTGCCAAGCCTCATTCCAAGGATACTAGGAAAGGACTCGTTGATAGTGCCATAGGGCGTGCCTTGGACGCCACTGTGTCTAGTTTATCTAGTAATGGAGAAGTTATCATGTTGAGAGCGAAGCCAGAATCGGAGCCGCAGGCGTGCACATGAATACATCCTGCCACGTGCGCCAAAAATTACTCCTCTTCATCACATCCATACTCATTGACACGATGACCTACAGACCTGAGGATACTTTCATTCACAAGAAGAAGAGTTGTTGAGTAATACGGTCTTTAATTTGTTTCCCTAACCGCTATAGTTTCTGAGATATTAAGGTGTGAAAACAGACTATTTTCAGAAAAATGCCCATAGTGAAAGAATGACTGCGCAATAAATAGCCTAGCGTTTAGGGGATAATACAACACACCCTTGTTTGTGACTGGGGTGTGTTTCTGAAAACCAGTCATATAAAAATTGATTGTGTAGTGAATTTAGCATTGTAATGATCATACATCCATCCATCCATCATCCAATCCTGTGTTGCCCCATGAGGAGTGTAGAAGCCCAGGGCTAGGCAGTTGGTCTTGACATTTAAGGTGAGAGTGAAAATACAATTGAGAAAAATTATTGCATCATTATCATCATCATTATCATCATCTACTCCTGTGTTGCCCCATGAGGAATGTAGGAGCCAGGGGCTAGGCAAGTTGGTCCTGACATTTAAAATGAGCATTACCAGCCTCACTCATCCCTGAGTGGCAGTACATGAGCAGTAAACCCCAACCATCCCTTGGATATAAACCTGCCCAGTCTCAGTTCAATTGGAGCACCTTAATTACCCACTAAACCACAAGGTGCCATAATCTGGTTATATGATTACCACCCAGTGTAGTAAATGGTTTCCAGGGGTACAGAAAACCATTTGACTAGCCACTCAGTTTAGTCACCCATAGACAGAAGGAAGAGGAAAGAATCAAGGAAAGAAAGAAAGAAGAGGAAGGAAGGAAAGAAGGATGGAAGAGAGGAAAGGGCAGTCACCTGAGAGCAGCACTACATCAAGTGAGTGGGTGGTGAGCGCCCCACCTACCACAAAAAAATAAAATGGGCATCACAGCAATTGTATAAGCAGAAAAGCAATCATTAAAAAAGTCCTAAGTTCATATTGATTGTACAGTGGGATCTCCTAATTCACGGCTTTATGGGACTGAGCATTCGCCGCGCTTTGATAATTCTGCGAGCTAGAAATAACTAATCTTATGGGGAAAATTACATATGGGCCTGTCATCTCGGAATAGTTGCCACTCTTACACCCAAACCTACATCAAACAGGTCACCAGCAAGCACTAACAATCTGAAAAAGATATTAATAAAGCCTATATAACCTAACAATGCTCCTTTAGGAGTTTATGAATCCCCTCAAGTTAAAAAAAAACATCGAAACTTTAAATTGCTCCAATCTTATATTTTGTCTTAAAGAATGAAAGTGTACATCAAACTGGGTTCAGGAATTTGTTACACCAGCTCTCGAGAACCCTGTAGCACTTGCAGAATGGGCCTGAGACCTGTAGCCCTTTACTTTTTAATGGGAATGAACAATATTGTAAGATTCTTAACTGACTCTGCTGCTTAATGCTGCTGCCTCTGTGCTGCTTCCTCCTCATCAACATCCCTTAGGAACTCCTCAAAGTCCAGTGTGGAGACAACGGAAGCAGTGTCGTCGTCGCCCTCTGCTGCCTCCGTGTCATCGTAAGAGTTGTCAATTAATTCTTTACCAAACAAGCGCTGCCTTTTCATATTTTCTGTTGAAATGACTCTTTCACAGGTTACTTGTCATTATTTCTAGATTACCACAGCTACTGAGCATATTTATAATCTCACCTCTGAAAGCTATAAATGAGGACTTAGAATGCGTGATACACTGACACGTCCAGTCGGAGTGGTGATTGGTAAACAATGCAGCCAGTTGGAGAGGCTTGTCAGTAAACACTGCCCTGGACGACCTGCCAGCTTCCTCAGCCCAAAATAGGTATACTGTATTTTGCTTTACTCAACGCCTTGCAGCCACAGTTCAACAGATAACTGTCTGTGCTGCATTTGTGCCAAAATTACTTAACTTGAAATCATGAGCTTGTTATAATACAGGTGGAATTGCCATGCTTGTTTGGTAAAGAATTACCTCATTGAGTCCATAATAGTGGGCAACTTAGGCTTTCTTCTCACAGCCATCAGTCCTCCTTATTACAGTACATCAAACTTTTGTGTTTAAGTTAACATTGGTTTCTTCTTCTTCCCTTTGCTTGAAGAAGTTGTAGGCTTAGGAGAGTTATGATTGGCCATGGTAACACTGGGCAGGTGGAGGAAGCACTTGGGGGGGGGGGGAATTCTCTCATAAACCACACTGCTAACATTTCTAACGACCTCATGCTAACAATGGAGAGGAGACAGTGCACTGAGCCGGGCGCTGGAGCATCAAGCATGTGCGTCCTTCATGGTTGGCATGGGAGAGAAGTGCTGTGATTGGTTTTCAGTAAGTGCTGTGCTTAAATATGAGTGGTTTAGTTATTGATTGGTTTACATCCGGCTAGATGACTGGGCTTGAGGTAATCGTGGCGCGTATCAAATGAGGCATCGGAAAAGTGTCACTTTTGAGGCTGTATTCGCGAATTTCGTGTAATTGTAATTTCTGTTAGTTACTGATATTGCAAACTGTTGCACACACACACACACACACACACACACACACACACACAAAATATTTTGGCTAATAGTCAGTTTGGATTTTGAAGTTGAAGGTCATATGTGTTGAGTTTTTACTCAAGAGCGATCGACGTCCTACAGGAGAGAGATGGTTGGGTGGATTGTGTGTATTTAGATTTGGAGAAAGCCTTCAACAAGGTGCCCCATAAGAGACTACTGTGGAAACTAGAGCGTATAGGAGGACTGAAGGGGAACCTCCTGGAATGGATGAGAGACTTTTTGAGAGACAGACAAATGAGGACAGTAATAAAGGCTAGGATGTCTGGATGGAGGGAATAACAAGTGGAGTCCCACAGGGCTCGGTGTTGGTGCCAGTAATGTTCCTGGTTTATGTAAATGATATGGTAGTTGGAGTGAACAGTTATGCAAGTCTGTTTGCTGATGATGCGAAGATCATGAGGAAGGTAGAGGTTGAGGAGGATTGTAAAATGCTGCAGGAGGATCTGGATAGGGTACATGATTGGAGCCGGATGTGGGAAATGAAATTTAATGCAAAGAAATGTAAAATATTGGAAATGGGTAAAAGTACCAAGAGGCCATCATTGAATTATTTGATGAGTAATGAACCAGTCACACCACCACTAATATAAGAGTAGCTTTTCATTATATGGATGAAGAGATGATGAAAAAATTGATTGTGGCCATGATTCACCCCAGGTTAGAATATGCAGCAGTAGTGTGATCCCCACACAAAAAGAAAGATATAAACAAGATTGAGATAATACAAAGAACAGCAACCAAAATGGTCCCCAGTCTGGCAGATCTGTCGTATAGAGAGAGGTTGGAAAAGCTGGGTTTGTCTTCCTTAGAAGAAAGGAGAAAGAGAGGAGACATGATTGCAGAGTTCAGGACCATGGTGGGAGTAGATAAAATTGACAGTGAAGATCTGTTTGTATGGGATAAGAGAGTAACAAGAGGACACGGAATGAAATTGAAGAAACTATGCTATCTATCTATCTATCTATCTATTGCCAGATGCCTCAATCCCGTACGGGGTGGCCACAAAAAAATCGCCTCCACGTCGCCCTGTCCCCCGCCATTTCACTGCCCTGCTCCCAACCCATGCTTCCCTCTCTCATATATCTCTCCACCCCATCCCTCCATCTCATCCTCGGCCTCCCCCTCCCTCTCACCCCCTCCACCTCACTCACATACACTCTCTTCGTCAGTTTTTCACCCTCCATCTTCTCCATATGGCCAAACTACCTCAGTGTATTCCTCCTAACGCTTCCTATCACATCCATATCCGCACGACAACGCTCCTTTATATCCTCATTTATCAGCCTGTATCTCCATGTGACTCCACAGGCTCCTCTTAAATAACTCATTTCCACTGCTCTCACTCTTGACTTGTGCCCTTCCAACAACGTCCAAGCTTCACTTCCATACGTTAAGAGTTGTTATCACAATACTGTCATGTAGTAACTTTTTCACTTCCATGCTCACTTCCCTATTTCTTATCACTGCTTTCAAGGAACCAGCAACCTTTCTTCCCTGCTGTACCCTTTCAAGCACTTCACCCTCCAAACCTCCATCCTTACTCATCACACTACCCAAGTACTTAAATGTACTCACATTTTCCAATTCCTCACCATCCAACCTCGCTGTACATTCACTGACTTCCCTCTTTCAAAAACCATCACTTTACTCTTCCCTACATTCACCTCTAGATTCCGTTTCTTACACACTCTCCCAGACCCATCCACCAAGCTTTGCAGCTGTCCTTCATCTTTACTCAATAACACAGCATCATCTGCAAACAACAGTACAGGGAGTTACCAAACTACCCTCTCTCATCAGGGCCACTCCAGCATCTACTACCCTACCTTGCACCTCTTTTAATACCCCATCCATGTACAGATTGAACAACCATGGAAACATGACACATCCCTGTTTCAACCCAACCTTCAAAGAGAAAAATTCACTCAGTTCACTATCCACACGCACTGCAGCCTTCGCACCATCGTACATACTCTTCACAGCATTCAACAACTTCCCATCTACTTCATATATTCTAAATACTTTCCACAGTCCTTGTCTACCACCCTGTCATATGCTTTCTCCAAATCCATGAAAGCCACATACAACTTCTTTCCCTTCTCTAGAAACTTTTCCACTAAAGATATAAGAATGAATATCTGATCTACACAACCTCTTCCCTTCCTAAAGCCTCCCTGTTCTTCTCCAACTAATTCCTCTGTTATTTCCCTAACTCTGTCAATAAGTATCCTACCATACACTTTTCCTATTATACTAAGAAGACAAATGCCCCTATGATTACCACACACTTCTTTTTCCCCCTTTTCCTTTGTAGAAGGGAATAATTATACCTGACTTCCAATCCTCCGGAACTCTACCTTCCTCCCAGGCCAATCTGCACATCTTCCACATCCATTCTACTACTATCTCTCCCCCATGCTTCAACATTTCACCACACACTCCATCAATTCCTGGGGCTTTCCCCAATTTAACTTTCTTCATTGCTTCCACAACTATCCTACTGATTTCTTCCTGTCTTCTCACCTCCCTCCTTCTCCCAGCCATTTCCCAGCCACTTATACTCGCATTACTTCCATCCTCTATGTTCAACAATTCCTTAAAGTGTTCTCTCCATCTGCTCACTTTTTCTCCCTTCTCCACTAGTAATCTACCATTTTTATCTTTCACTCCCCTGCTAACTTCACTTCCACCCTGTCTTACTCTCTTCACCTCTTTCCAGAAAATTTTCTTACAGTCTCTCCGCTTTACACTCAAATACCTTCCAAATTCCTCATCCGCTTTCTTCTTACTCTCTCTTACTAATCTTTTGTACCTCTCTTTCTTTCTACGTATAACTCTCTCTTCCGCCTCTCAACTTCTTCCATGCCCCTATTTCTCATCCATTCATTGTATGCTTTCTTCTTTTG
The DNA here is from genome assembly GCF_032717465.1 of Coenobita brevimanus. Classification (NCBI taxonomy): domain Eukaryota; kingdom Metazoa; phylum Arthropoda; class Malacostraca; order Decapoda; family Coenobitidae; genus Coenobita; species Coenobita brevimanus. The sequence continues at coordinate 30,530,700 of NC_137050.1, forward strand.
TGCCACAGCCTATTTCACCTCTTCATTCCACCACGCTGTTCCTTGCACCCCCCTCTGTCTTCTCTTCATCCCACACACCACATCACATGCTGCACATATTTCTCCTGTGAATATCCTGCACACACCTTCCACGTCCCCCATCTGATCCAATTCATATTTGCCCAATCGTTCCTCCACTTCTCTCTTATATTCTGCCTTTTTCTCATCCTCTTGTAACCTTTCCACTCTCCTTGCAACTACTCCTTCTTCCCGTCCTTCCCTTCTATTACTCCATCTTATTTGGGTCTTGATTCTGGCCACCACCAAGTAGTGGTCAGAAAGTCCACTCCCCCAACCTCTATAGGCTCTTGCATCCATTACACATCTTCGCATCCTTTCATCCACACACACACATAATCAGTCATTGCCTTCCTTTCATTCAGTTCACCACCCACCCTTCTTATCACTCACCATGTATACCTGTGGATCATTTTATGCCTGAAGAGGGTATTGGCTATCACCAACCCCCTCCCAGCACAAATGTCCACTAACACACTACCATTCTCATCTGTCTCAGCAGGCACACCCCACTCACCAACTATTCCATCCAACTTCACATTCCTTACTTTACCATTCATATCACCGATCAAAAACACTCTCTCATTCCTTAAACTTTTCCATGCACACTTTCACATTTGTCCAGAACTCTTCTCTCACTCTGCTTGCACGATCTTGCGTTGGTGCATACACGCACACAGTCACCTACATTTGTATTCCAACTTTCAACTTTACCCACACAATCCTTGACCCAACTGATCCATGCTCTCTTATGTTCTTCTTCCATCTTTTACCCACAACTATACACACTCCTTCTTTTGCCCTGTCATTCTCACCTACTCCTCCCATGCACCCCATCCATACTCCCATTCTCTCACACTCTGCTTGAAGGATATCAAGAAATATAGTTTTCCTTATAGATGGATAGACCTGTGGAATAGTCTGGACAAAGAGATCGTCCAGTCTAAAAACTTAAACGAGTTTAAAGCTAAATTTGACTTATTGAGAAACAGAGACGGGACCCCACGAGTGTAGCTCATTTCCTGTATATCACAATTAGGTAAATACAATTATGTAAATACACACACACATGGACGTGCCTCAGCCACATCTGCAAACCTTAAGTAGTTTTCAAGAATTATGTTTGCCTTGTCACTTGTAGTCTTCTCTAAAGTTTAAAGTATTGTCTGTTAATATAGTCTGTCAAAAATGTAAAGAGCCATTGTCAGTAAATATTTTTGTATACATGAATGTTCATAGGAATCTTGGTAACAGCTGTTATTACAACCATCAAACATGGTCAACAATGTAAACGTTGAGGGATCTGAATTTCCAGGATTTGACAGTGAAACAAGTGTGATGGATTTAATTAAAACGTTGATTATGAGAATTAGTGAACTAGAAAAGGAAGTGAAGGATCAAGTATCAACGAACGTGCCTGAAATGACCGAAAGCACCATACAGAATCTGATGCAGGTCAGTGAGAAGGCAAACCAGAAGATTGAGAATTTGAAACGAGAAAATATTGAATTAAGGAGAAAATTAGAAGAGAGCAATAACAAAACGGAGAAGGTGAGTAATGTGTTAGAGCAAAAGGCGAGGTGGGCACATATGGAGGAAGAACAGGAAGAAGTGGTCAGCTTAAGGGAAATCATTCAGGACGAATGGGACATACACAAGAAAAAAATGGAAGAAAATGTAGTGAAAATAATGAAGAAGAAAGAGAAAATGGTGAGAGAAACTGTAGAAAGGAATAGATGTGTGGTAATATTTGCAAACAGGTAGGAGGAAGAAAAGGGTAGATCTGTGAGACCTGAGGCAGACTTAAATCAGATGAGAAAAATATTGGGCAATATCGTTCCTGAAGGAAGCAAGTGGGAAAAAAATTGAGGAAGTAAGGGGGATAGGGCTGTATAAGAAAGGGGAAGCTAGACCCATGAGAGTTAAGTTGTCATCAGAAAGTGAAGTAAATGACATACTTAATGTGACCTGGAAAATCAGTAAAGAGGCTGGGATGGAAAATATTATGATAAGAAAAAGTTTGAATGAAGAAGAAAGAGAAGTTTTGAATTCTTTGAAGGAACAAATGAAGGAAAAAAATGACAGGAGGACAGGATGAATGTAAGAATTTTTTTTTGGAGAGTGATGGATATGAAAGTAATGAAGGGGTATGTGAAGAACTAGAAGTGAAGGAAACAAGGGGGATGGTTGTGAATACGAAGAAGAGACGATTGAGTAAAGACAAAACTGGGGCAGTAAATCTAAAAATCATGTAATGTAGATAGATTATTGCCTAAGAAAGGGGAAATTGGAGACTATATAAATGAAAAGAAACCTGCAATTGTTTGCTTGGTTGAGACTAGATTGCGCTGAGATGTTGATACAATGGACCAATTATAATATTTGGAGGAAGGATAGAGAAAGCAAGTTTGGGGGAGGCGTAATGATTTTAACCCATACTAACTTAAGAACAAAAAATATAGAAATTGAAAGTACCATGGCTGAACTTTTGGGAATTGAAATAGAGGACCATTATGGAGAAAAAATAGATGTAATATATTTTATATGCCCCTCCACCTAGGGCATGGACAAAAGAAGATTGTGAACAGTTAATAAGTGAATCCATTATAAAGCTAAAGATGTTAATGGAAAGAAGAAGTAGAATAATAATCAAGGGGGATTTTAACTGTAGAGAAGATAATTGGGAAAGTATGGATGCAGGGAACAATGAGGAATTGTGGGGAAATAAATTGATGGAATTAGTGATTGAAAACATGTTAACTCAGTTGATTAAAGAAAATACAGTAACTTCTCAAATAACGTGAGGGTTATGTTCCTGGAGAGGTCGCATGATCTAAAAACACGTTATTTAAACATTCCCATAAGAAACAATGGTCATATTGGGGGTTACATCCCTGGGCTCTGGGAAAGTCTACCCATTTGGGAAGTTATGCTACACTAAGCTTAAAACCAACAATGTCAATCTGAAAGAAAATCCACATAAAAAACAAAAACGGTATATTTGTGGTGAAGTAAACAACATTTGAGCCTTAGTTGGGCCGAAGCATTGTTTACTTCTCCCCAAATACATACAGTACTGTTTTAGTTTTTTACGTGGATTTTCTTTCAGTTTTGTTTTGTTCACGGCATTGTGAAAGTTCCTCAACATTATGAATGAATTAGTAGGTCATAGAAACAACACAGTAAAAGCAGCATTATCATTACGGTAAGTAGGTCACAAACAATAACAACACACAGCATGATTTCAACTACGCATCACTCGTCATCTGCTGCTGTCCCTCCTCACGCTGCTCCCCTACCTCCAGCCCTCCCCCACTTCCCGCCGCTCCCCCTCCTCGCTCTGCTGTCCTGATATGTAAAGACTTAATTTACCATAATGAAACATATACAATATATATACAGTCGGCGCAATGGAAGTCTGGACCCTCTAATTTGCACCATATATATGGTAGGGTCCAAGAAATATTGTAGGAAAATTCCTATAGTCGGTGGATTTTTTTCTGGTGGCTTCTAGCAACTTTATAGGCTTACCACCAAATGCTGTGACATTATGAGCTCAGTGCCTGCCTGTCTTTGGATGGGAAAGCATGTCAGATTTTCTTGTCCTGCCTGGCACTTGTTAATTTCAAAGCTCTCGTTTTCACACCCTCCTCTGCCGTAGTGAATCATTGGAGATGGGTCCCAAGCCATTAGCTGATGTAGAAAAAGTCCGAATTTTAACTATGAGAGAGGAAAATGTAAAAATTAAGGATATTTGTATTCGAACTGGGCGAGGAAAATCTACCGTTATGGCACTCCTCGCTGCTGCCTGCCACCTGCCAAAAAATACAATTCTCCAACGTAAAGACAGGCTAGGACCTAAAAGGAAGACATCAACTACAGACAGGTTACTGAAGCAAGCTGTGATAAAAGACCCATGTTTGATTGCTAGACAGCTGAAAGATATGTACCCAGAATTGCTGAAAGACGTGTCTGAAAGAACCATACAGCATCGACTTCAGAAAGACTTCAAGATCCCCAGCCGTACTGCTGCACTGAAGCCTCTCCTTAATTTTTACATTTTCCTCTCTCATAGTTAAAATTCGGGCTTTTCCTACATCAGTTAGTGGCTTCGCACCCATCTCCAATGATTCACTAAGGCAGAGGAGGGTGTGAAAACGAGAGCTTTGAAATTAACAAGGGCCAGGCAGGACAAGAAAATCTGACGTGCTCTCCCATCCAAAGTCGGCAGGCACTGAGCTAATAATCTCACAGCATGTGGTGGTAAGCCTGTAAAGTTGCTAGAAGCCACCAGAAAAAAATCCATCGATTACAGGAATTTTCCTACAATATTTCTTGAACCCTACCAAATATATGGTGCGAATTAGAGGGTCCAGACTTCCATTGTGCCGACTGTATATATTTTTTCAGCTGAATAAATTAAACCATCTACGAGACGGTCTATCAGCTTGGGACTGTCCAAGGCGCGTGCAGCTAGTTTGAAAACATCATGTACGTGTAAAGTTGCATTAAATCGAGAAACCAATGTTAGTTAAACATCTATCTATCTGTCTATTGCCAGACGCCTCAATCCTGTTTGGGGTGGCCACAAACAAGTCGCCTCCAAGTCGCTCTGTCCACCGCCATTTCATTTCCCTGCTCCCAGCTCACACCCCCCTCTCTCATATACCTCTCCACCCCATCCCTCCATCTCATCCTCGGCCTCCCCCTCCCTCTTCCCCCCTCCACCTCACTCATATACACTCTCTTCATCAGTCTTTCACCCTCCATCCTCTCCACATGGCCCATAAACATATCTCCTTAAATATTTGCTCTTGTTAAAACAAAAATGCGCTGTTTAAACTCATGTTAGCTGAGAGGCTATTGTACAAGAATTAGAGATGACGATGAACCAGCAAGGCTCAACTTGGTACAGTCATACCCCTACTTACAAAGGAACGACTTACGAAAAATCCGCAGGTATGGAAAATATTGTGTGCGTGTGTGTGTGTGTGTGTGTGTGTGTGTGTGTGTGTGTGTGTGTGTGTGTCTGTGTGTATTTACCTAGTTGTAATTAACTAGTTGTGATATACAGGAAATGAGCTATGCTAGTGGGGTCCCGTCTCTGTTTCTCATTAAGTCAAATTTTGCTTTGAACTCGATTAAGTTTTTAGACTGGACGATCTCTTTGTCCTGGCTATTCCACAGGTCTGTGCATCTATATGGAAACTATATTTCTTGAAATCCTTCAAGCAACTTGGCTTTTTCAGTTTCATTTCATGTCCTCTTGTTACTCTCCCAGCCCATACAAACAGATCTTTTCAGTCAATTTTATCAACTTCCATCATTGCCATGAACACTGCTATCATGCCTTCCCTCTCTCTCTCCTTTCTTCTAAGGAAGGCAGAGCCAGCTTTTCCAGTCCCTCTGTATGACAGATCTGCCAGGTTAGGGACCATGTTGGTTGCTGTTCTTTGTATTCTCATGATCTTGCTTATATCTTTCTTTTTGTGTGGGGACCACACTGCTGCTGCATATTCCAAGCTGGGGCAGATCATGGCCACTATCAGTTTTTTCATCATCACTTCATCCATGTAATGAAATGCTGCTCTTATGTTAGTCAAGAGAATATAGGTCTCTCTAACTGTCTTGTTAATGTGTTTTTCAGTTAACAAACTATCCTGGACCAACACTCCCAAATCTTTCTCTTCTCTCACTTTTGTGATTGGTTCATTACCCATCAAATAATTCAGTGTCGGCATCTTGGTAATTTTACCCATTTCCAATATTTTAAATTTTTTGTGTTGAATTTTATTTCCCACGTCCGGCCCCAATCATGAATCCTATCCAGGTCCTCCTCCAGCATTTTACAGTCTTTCTCAACTTCTACTCTCCTCAAGATCTTTGCATCAACAACAAACAGACTTGCATAACTGTTCATTCCGTCTAACATATAGTTTATGTAAATCAGGAACATTACTGACACTAACACCGAGCCCTGTGGGAACCCACTTGTTACTTCCCTCCATCCAGACATCCTGTCCTTTATTACTGTCCTCGTTTGTCTGTCTGTCAAGAAATTTATCATCCACTCCAGGAGGTTTCCCTTCAGTCCTCCTATGTGCTCCAATTTCCACGTTAGTCACTTGTGGGGTACCTTGTCAAAGGCTTGCTTCAAGTATAAATACACACAGTCCACCTAACCATCTCTCTCCTGTAACACGTCAGTCGCTCTTGAGTAGATGCTCAACAAGTTGGAAAGACGTGACCTTCCACTTCTGAATCCAAACTGACTTTCAGGCAAAATATTCATCTCCTCCAGACATTTTATCCATCTGTCTCCACTTCTGAATCCTAACTGACTTTTAGCCAAAATGTTCATCTCCTCCAGATATTTTATCCATTTGTCTTTCAGGATTCTCTTGCACAATTTTGCAACCATGGTGGTCAGGGACACTGGTCTATAATTCAGGGGTTCTTCCTTGTTCCCTTATAACTTGGTACCACATTGGCCTATTTACTTTCCTGAGGCACTTTCCCTTCTTCCAGAGAACACACAGTTAAACCGTGAATCTTATCCGCCAGTTGTTCTCCACATTCCTTCAGTACCCAGTTAGTGATTCCATCCGGTCCTGGGGCTTTCCTTACATCTTGAATTTCCAGTAATTTATACACTTCCTGTACTTCCACTTTGATATCTTTTATCACTACATTTCTAGTCACTTCTTCCCCCCCTTCAAAATCTCATTCTTTAGTGAGAACCAGTTGGAAACATTTGTTCAATATTTCAGCTTGCATGCATCTTTATAGACCTCTCCTTCTACTTTCTGTTTGGTGATTCCTTCCTTTTGCTTCAGTTTGCCATTAACAAATCTATAAAACAATTTGGGTTCGTCCTTACTTTTAACAATTATACCTTTTTCAAAGTTCCTTTCTTCCTCTCTGCGTATTCTTGTATATTAATTTCTAGTTCTTCTATATTCTTCCTTTGTTCTACTACTGCCTCTCTCCAGTTGTTCCATGCCATGTCCCTCTCCTTTTTTGCTATCGTACACCTCTTAAACCAATCCTTTTTCCTGTTTTTGTTCCCACTTACTCTCGGAACATATTTTTCCACTCCTGAATTACTGAGGTCTAGAAAGATATCCCACTTCTTCTTCACCTCTCTTGTTTCTCTGAATTTTCTCCAGTCTGCATTTTCAAAAAATTTCCTCAGTCCTTTAAAGTTTGCTTTCTCAAAGTTGTATCTTCCTTGCCTATAAAGCTTATATCTTGGCACCACATTCCCGTTTATCATCTGGAACTCATTGACCACATGATCACTTTTTCCTATAGGACACACATATTTCAAAGATTCAGTTACGTCAGGTTCTTCGGTTAGCAGTAAATCTAGTCTTACTGGTGTGTCATCACCTCTGAATCTTGTCTCTTCGTTGACCCACTTGGTCATTACTTTATTCATTGCTGTATTTAACAATATAGTGCCCCACGAATCTTCACTGCCTCCTGAGTCCCATTCCTCCCAGTTCACCTCTTTACAAATAAAATCACTCATCAGAATTATGTTGTTGCATTTTTCAGTCACTTTCTGTAGTTGTCTAACCGTATCTGACAATATCTCCTGGTATTCATCATCATTCCAATCCCTTGACATAGAGGGAACATATACTAGTGTGATGTCTCTCATGCCATTCTCTCCAGTTTCTAATTTCATATTTATCACTTCAGCCCTACCCTCTCCCGGTTCTACATTATCCACATATATGTTGTTCTTCACTGCTGTCATCAGTCCTCCTCCCATTTTTTCTTTTCTGTCTCTTCTCCACAGTTTGTATTTACCATCTCCCATATGGATATCAATATCCTCTCTTAACTTGGTCTCAACAAAGCACATAAAATCTGGTTCTTGTACCCTGAAGAAATCGTTGATTTCTAACCTTGCCGATATAAAACCATCAGCATTAGTATATGCCACTTTCCAGACTTTTTTCATTGTTCTTTATTCCCTCTTCTCTCCCTCTCTCCGTCAGTACCACTTCCTCAATTTCTGATCCATAACTCTCCAATAGAACACTGTCTTCTCTTCCTTCGTTCTCTACTCATTTTTTGCCTTTGCTTCCTTTACTAGCCCCATTATTTTAGCATTTTCTTCCTCATTTGCATCTTTCCTTATCCAAACATTCTTGAACTCCTCTTTGTTTGATAGTTTCTCTGTTCTCTTGATGATTTCATTTACCATTATCCGAGACAAAGTTTAAGCGGCTTCGCTCCTCTTGCCTCGTACTATACTTTCCTAGCCTAAACACTTCTTCAATTTCTACTTGAGCTTTGTTGTTACCCTCCGTAACTACTGATAGTGTCTCTTTAGCCTTCCTCAGTTCTTCTCTTTCCTTTTCTGATCTTACTGTCATACGTTTTTCTTTTACTTCTGAAATTATCACGCATTTTTTCCTGTCTGCTACATCCCCGAATAAAGATTCTCTACTTCATAGTGCCCTGTCCACTTCATTCTCCACCGTTTCCTTGCTTTATTGTTCTGTAATCTCTTTCAAATTTATATTTCCTTCCTTTTGAATTTTCTTCCACCCCTTTTGTGGGTGTGTGTGTGGGTGTGTGTGTGGTTGTGTGTGTGTGTATTTACCTAATTGTGATACACAGTGTGTGTGTGTGTGTGTGTGTGTGTGTGTGTGTGTGTGTGTGTGTGTGTGTGTGTGTGTGTGTGTGTTCTTACCTTACCTAATTGTTCATACCTAATCGTATCTTAACAGGAAAGAATTAAGCCCATACTGTCCTGTATGTTAAATCACTTTTATCATCTATCTATCTATCTATTGCCAGATGCCTCAATCCCGTTTGGGGTGGCCACAAACAAATCGCCTCCAAGTCGCCCTGTCCCCCGCCATCTCACTGCCCTGCTCCCAACTCACACCCCCCACTCTCATATACCTCTCCACCCCATCCCTCCATCTCATCCTCGGCCTCCCCCTCCCTCTTCCCCCCTCCACCTCACTCACACACACTTTGTCAGTCCTTCACCCTCCATCCTCTCCATATGGCCAAACCACCTCAGTGTGTTCCTCATAACGCTTCCTATCACATCCACATCAACACCACAACGCTCCTTTATATCCTCATTCGTCAGCCTGTCTCTCTATGTGACTCCACAGGCTCCTCTTAAATAACTCATTTCCACTGCCCTCACTCTTGGCTTGTGTCCTTCCAACAACGTCCAAGCTTCACTTCCGTATGTTAGAGTTGGTATCACAATACTGTCATGTAGTAACTTTTTCACTTCCATGCTCACTTCCCTGTTTCTTATCACTGCTTTCAAAGAACCAGCAACCTTTCTTCCCTGCTGTACCCTTTCAAGCACTTCACCCTCCAAACCTCCATCCTTACTCATCACACTACCCAAGTACTTAAACGTATTCACATTTTCCAATTCCTCACCATCCAACCTCGCTGTACATTCACTGACTTCACCCCTCTCAAAGATCATCATTTTACTCTTCCCTACATTCACCTTTAGATTCCATTTCTAACACACTCTCCCAAACTCATCCACCAAGCCTTGCAGCTCCCCTTCATCTTCACTCAACAACACAGTATCATCAGCAAACAACAGTACAGGGAGTTTCCAAACACTATCCTCTCTCACCAGGGCCACTCCAACATATCATACATATCCTTAAATTTATGAATTGTTTTGGCACACAGTATTTCATTTGGTAGTGCATTCCACTGATCAGTTGCCCTGTTAGGGAAACTGAATTTCCCTACTTCTTTATCACCTCTCTTTTTATGCAGTTTTTTGCAGTGTCCTCTTGCTGATGCTTCCCTGTAGTTTATATCTCATTTATGTCTATTTTCTCTTTCCCTGAGACACATTTATATAGCATAATCATGTCTCCTCTTTTCCTTCTGTCCTGTGGTGTTGGCAAATTCAATTTTTCTAGTCTTTCTTTGTAGCTTAGATCCGTTAAGCTTGGTACCCATCTTGTAGCAACCCTTTGAACTTTTCAGTCTTATCTATGTGTTTCTTGAGGCGAGGATTCCAGACTACTGATGCATACTCCAGGATTGGTCTGATGAATGATGTTATTATCTTTCCCAGCATGTCATGGTTTATGTATGTGAATGTTATTCTCATATTTGCAGGAAAGTCCGTTACAGGGGTGGATCAGCCAGAAAGATTGTTGGGAAGGACTGTTGCTATAAGTTGTTTTGGCAGGGGAGGACAGACGGATATGGAGGTGTTGGTGTGATGGTTGCGGAGAAATGGGTGGAATATGTTATGAATGTTTTGAGAGTAAGCGATAGGATATTGGTTGTGAAAATTCTGTTGGGAAGAAAGATAGCTGTGATTATATCGGCATATGCTCCACAGGCAGGATTGGATGAATCAGAGAAAGATAGATTTTGGGATGATTTAATACGTGTAGTGGGTGGTATGCGGGATGATGAGATAGTGATTTTGGGAGGGGACTTAAATGGTCATGTAGGTGAAGCAGCCCAAGGTTATGAAGGAGTGCATGGGGGATGTGCATATGGTCTAAGGAATGCAGAAGGGGAAAGGATACTCGAGTTTGGGGAGGCAACGGACATGATTGTGTGCAACACATATTTTAGGAAAAGAGACAGTAGGTTAATTACGTATGAGTCTGGGGGAAATAGCAGTCAGATAGATTATTTTCTGGTTAGGAGGGCCGATAGGAGGTTAGTGAGGGATGTTAAAGTTATAGGAAGTGAGGAGTGTGTGCAGCAGCACAAACTATTGATTTGTGATATGGTGCTTAAAGAACAAATGATGAAAAAGAGGACTTATGTACCTAGGAGGAAAATATGGAAGCTGAAAAACCAAGTAGTAAGGGATGCCTTCTATAGCTAGTTGAGGAGAGTGGTGGCTGAACAGGGAGCTGTAGACAGAGGCGTTAATGAACAGTACAGAGCCCTCAAGAACAATTTCTTGAGAGTTACTGATGTAACATGCGGCTGGACAAGAGGACCACCAAGACATAAAGTAACTTGGTGGTGGGATGAGGGTGTAGAAGCTGCAATTAAGGAGAAAAGAAGGCTTTTCCGGGAATGGAAGAAGGGTGGTAGCAAAGAGGAATATTTGGCTGCCAAGCGTAGGGCTAGGAGAGAGGTATACAGGGCAAAGTCTGAGTCACAGATACAATTACTTGATAACCTAAATCATGGGGAAAGGAAAAATATATTTAGGGTGGCAGGTCAGGTGAAGAGGGATAATCGGGATATCATAGGTGAGCAGTGTGTGAAGAATGATGAAGGAAGGGTAGTGGTGAACAGTGAGGATATTAAAGATGCATGGAGAGAGCATTATAACCGATTGTTGAATGAGGAGTTTGACTGGGACAGGGAAGGTTTGGAGCCAGCAGATCCAGTGTCTGGCCCTTGGCCTTTGATTGATACTGCTACTGTGAGTGAGGCAATAGGCAGGATGAGGGTGGGGAAGGCAGCAGGTGTGTCTGGGTTGACTGCCGAAATGTTGAAGGCCTCAGGCGATATAGGGGTGAGTTTAGTCACTGACCTGATAAATAGGATTATTTATGAGTGTGTTGTCCCAGATGATTGGCTGAAGAGTGTAATTGTAAATGTGTATAAAGGGAAGGGTGATGCCCTGGAAAGAGGGAATTATAGAGGTATAAAGCTTTTAGATCAGATAATGAAGGTAATGGAGAGAGTTTTAGAAGGTATGATTAGAGAAAGAGTGAATATTGATGAGATGCAGTTTGGGTTTATGCCAGGTAGGGGGACCACTGATGCCATATTCATTGTTCGACAGCTTCAGGAAAATATATTGGTAGGAGAAGGGATCTTTATTTTGTTTTTGTTGATTTGGAAAAGGCCTTTGACAGGGTCCCTAGAGAGGTGGTGAAGTGGGCAATGAGAAAGCTTGGCTTGGAGGAGTGGCTGGTTAGGGTGGTTATGGCCATGTATGTGGGTGCTCACACCCAGGTGAGAGTGAATGGAGATTTGAGTGATGAGTTTTCCGTGAATGTTGGTGTGCATCAGGGGTCAGTCTTGGGTCCCATGTTGTTTATCATGGTACTTGAAGCCCTTTCACGTGACTTTAGAAATGGACTCCCGTGGGAGTTGTTGTATGCTGATGATTTGGTGTTGATTGCAGAGAATGAAAGGGAGGCGGAGGAAAGGTTTAGGAAGTGGAGAGATGGTATGGGGCAAAAGGGTTTAAGGGTAAATGCAGATAAAACAAAAGTGATGATATCTAGGGTTGGTGGCGGTACTGTCAAAGACGAGGGAGAGTGGCCATGTGCAGTTTGCCACGAGGGCGTGGGAAGTAATTCCATCTTGTGCGGTGTGTGTGATAAATGGGTGCATAAGAGATGTAGTGGTATCAGAGGTAGACTGCGAGATAATGCTGATTTTATGTGTACAGCGTGTCGGGGTGAGCAGGTGGAGATCGTCAGACGTGAAAGAATTGAACTTGCTGGTGAATCTCTTGAGTGTGTGGAAGAGTTTTGTTATTTAGGAGACATGTTGTGTGCTGGAGGTGGGGCTGGAGCTAGCTCTGTGGCTAGGGTGAGAAGTGGTTGGAAGAAGTTCAGGGAGCTCTTGCCTCTCCTGACATTGAGGGGGCTCTCCCTACGTGCTAAGGGGTCTTTGTATGCAGCGTGTGTTAGGAGTGTAATGCTGTATGGCAGTGAGACCTGGGCAGTGAAGGAGGAAGACATTCGCCGGCTCAGACGTACAGAAATGACAATGATTAGGTGGATGTGCAGTGCGTCCCTGCGTCCAAGGCCTGGAGGGGCTGGGTTTACAATGGAAGAGTTGAGAGGTAGGATGGGACTGGAGTGTATTGGTGTTGTGATGAGGAGAGGTAGATTGAGGTGGTTTGGACATGTGGAGAGGATGGGGGATGATAGTTGGGTGAGGAAGGTGAGAAGTGTTAATATTGGGGGTGGGGTTATGAGGGGTAGACCGAGAAAGACATGGGACGAGGTCATTAAGTGTGACCTTAGGGTTAAGGGACTGAACAGGGAGGCTGCAATGGATCGTGCAGCATGGAGAGCCGCCATTAGGTGACCAAGGCCGACACATGCAAGCATGTTGGAGCCTTTAAAAACGAAAACGAAAAACGAAAACGATATTAGCAAGCAGTGTATACATGTTCCATACTTCTCACTGATGTGGTCATCTGGAGAGAGTCTGTTATTGATGATCACTCCTAGGTCTTTCTCTCTTTCTGATGTGTGTAGTGTTTTACTTCCTAACTTATAATCCCAGTCTGGTCTTTTTCCACTTTTACCAAACTTAATTAATTGACACTTATCCACATTGAATTCCATTTGCCATTTTTCGCTCCATTCATGAAGTTTATTTAGTTCTTCTTGTAGCTCTCTACAAGAGTCCATGTTAGTAATTCTCCTTTGTATTTTTGCATCATCAGCAAATGTTTTTAGATAGCTTTCATTTCCAGTGTTACTCTCTATGTCATTTATATACACTTAAAACATAATTGGTGCCAGCACTGAGCCCTGTTGAACTCCGCAGTAATTTCCCCTTAGTATTGAGTAATTTCCCCTTAGTATTGTTCTCATTTTCCTTTTTCTGAGAAAATCTTGCATCCAGCAGTACAGGTTGCCTTGGATTCCTCTTTGATAGTACAGTTTCTTTAAAAGTCTTTGGTGTAGTACTCAGTCAAATGCTTTCCTGAAATCTAGATAGATACTGTCCACCCATTCTTCTCTTTTCTGTAATGTTTTGGCAACCCTATCATAGTAGCTTAATAGGGTAGTAACACATGATTTTCCCTGTCTAAAACCAAACTGCCTTTCTCTTATCATTGTTCTTCTAGATGGTTTACTCAAACTTTTCTTATCAGCTTTTCTGATATCTTAAAACACTGGTATCTTAAAACATTGGTTCGTGTTACTGGTCAGTAGTTGAGTGGATTTTGTCTATTACCTTTCTTGAATAGGGGAACAACGTGTGTGTGTGTGTGTGTGTGTGTGTGTGTGTGTGTGTGTGTGTGTGTGTGTGTGGCAGGTCAGTCATAGCAAGGAAGGTTGGGGTCAGGTGAAGACACTGACAAGAAGGTGAGGTGATAATCGCAGTTCAGGGAAAGGTAGGGGATAAGTGGAGGAGTGGAGGCAATAATGGGCTTTAATCTGGATGAGAGAGAGAGAGAGAGAAGAGAGAGAGAGAGAGAGAGAGAGAGAGAGAGAGAGAGGATAGCACAGAAGTACGTATGGAGCAGATGGGGAGAGGGAAAGAATTTTGTGTCTTTAGTAATTTTGGGACTAGGGTTGGGTTGGAGAGGAGAGAGAGAGAGAGTATAAGAATGACTTACAGAAAAAAAAAAAAGACTTACGAAAGACCTTTAAGAACCAATTATTTTCGTAAGTTGAGGACAGCCTGTATTCTCAAAGGACCCAAACAATATGAAGAACATAGCGTACCAATGCCCCTTTAGTAAAAGTGATCATCAGGATATTGAGATGGAAGTGGTGCGAGAAAGGGAAGGAGAAAGAGATGAAAAACACAGAGAAAATGGATATAATTGTGGGAAGGCAGACTTTGCATTGCTGAGGAACTTTTTCCAAAATGTAGAGTGGAGTAAAATGAACGCTATCACAGATGTTGATGATAAATATGAATTTTTGATAGAAGTATATAAAACAGGAGTTAGTAAATACAATATGTCCCAGAATTCTCCACAACAATGGAAAGGAAGAAAGAATGGTTTAACAATAGGTGTAGAAGGGCACTTGAGTCAAGAAAAAGAGCATGCAATAAAGTGAGAAGAAGGTATGGTGAAAGGGCTTGAGAGGAGTACAAACATGTAAGAAATGAATATGTCAGGGTGCAGAAGAAAGGATTTTTACTTAATAACCTAAATCCTATTGAAAGCTAGAATATGATATATAAGGTGGCATATTAGATGAAGAGGGAAAATAGGGATATCATTGGTGGGCAGTGAGTGAAGAATGATGAAGGAAGGGTAGTGGTGAATAGTGGGGATATTAAAGATGCATGGAGAGTGCATTACAGCCAGTCATTGAATGAGGATTTTGACTGGGACAGGGAAGGTTTGGAGCCTGCAGATCTAGTGTTTGGCCCTTGGCCTTTGTTTGACGCTGCTACTGTGAGCGGTGCAATAGGCAGGATGCAGGTGGGGAAGGCAGCAGGTATGTCTGGGTTGACTGCTGAAATGTTGAAAGCCTCAGGAGATACAGAATTGAGGTTAGTCACGACCTGATAAACACAATTATAATTATATGAGTGTGTTGTCCCAGATGATTGGCTGAACAGTGTAATTGTAAATATGTACAAGGGTAAGGGTGATGCCCTGGAAAGCAGAAATTATAGAGGCATAGAGTAGATGGGAAGTTGTCGAAAGCTGTGAAGAGTATGTATGAAGGTTCTAAGGCTACAGTGCGTGTGGATAGTGAATTGAGTGAGTTTTTCTGTTTGAAGGTTGGGTTGAACCAGGGATGTGTTATGTCTCCATGGTTGTTCAATCTGAATATGGATGGAGTTATAAAAGAGATATAAGGTAGGGAAGTGGATGTTGGAGTGGCCCTAATGAGAGAGGGCAGTGTTTGGAAACTCCCTGTACTGTTGTTTGCAGATGATGCTATGTTGTTAAGTGAAGACGAAGGGGAGCTGCAAGGCATGGTGGATGAGTTCGGGAGAGTGTGTAAGAAATGGAATTTAAAGGTGAATGTAGGGAAGAGTAAAGTTATGGTCTTCGAGAGAGGTGAAGTCAGTGGATGTACAGTGAGGTTGGATGATGAGGAAATGGAAAATGTGGGTACATTTAAGTAATTGGGTAATGTGATGATTAAGGATGGAAGTTTGGAGGGTGAAGTGCTTGAAAGGGTACAACAATGAAGAAAGGTTGCTGTTTCCTTGAAAGCAGTGATAAGGAACAGGGAAGTGAGCATGGAAGTAAAAAAGTTATTACATGACAGTATTGTGATACCAACTCTGACGTATGGAAGTGAAGCTTGGACATTGTTGGAGGGACACAAGGCAGGAGCGAGAGCAGTGGAAATAAGTTATTTTAGAGGAGCCTGTGGAGTCACATGGAGAGACAGACTGACAAATGAGGATGTGAAGGAGCGTTGTGGTGTGAATGTGGATGTGATAGGAAGCATTAGGAGAAACACACTGAGGTGGTTTGGCCATGTGGAGAGGATGGAGAGTGAGAGACTGACGAGGAGAGTGTATGTGAGTGAGGTGGAGGGGGAGAGAGGGAGGGGAAGGCCGAGGATGAGATGGAGGGATGGAGTGGAGAGGTATATGAGAGAGGGGTGTGTGAATTGGGAGCAGAGCAGTGAAATGGCAGGGGACAGGGTGACGTGGAGATGATTTGTTTGTGGCCACCCCATAAAAGGGATTCAGGCATCAGGCAATAGATAGTTAGAGATAGAGCTTTTAGACCAGATAATGAAGGTAATGGAGAGAGTTCTAGAAGGTATGATTGGAGAAAGAGTGGATAGTGATGAGATGTAGTTTGGGTTTATGTCAGGCAAAGGGACCACTGGTGCCATATTTATTGTTTGACAGCTTCAGGAAAAATATATAGGAAAGAAAAGAGAACTGTACTTTGTTTTTGTTGATTTGGAAAAGGCCTTTGACAGAGTCCCTAGGGAGGTGGTGAAGTGGGCAATGAGAAAGCTTGGGATCGAGGAGTGGCTTGTTAGGGTGGTTACGGCCATGCGTGTGGGTGATCGCACCCAGTTAACCCCTTAAACGCGGCCGTGAACGGTCGCGTCCCCCCGAGTGGCGGGGTTGTATTGTGGTCTGAGTACCTGTAGGAAAATATTAGCCAAAAATCAGAGATTAACCCTAGAACATTATACTTGGTATGGCAGATAGTACTTACATTCAGCTTTCTCCAGAGACAGGTGTTGAGCCTTCGTGGACTACCCAAGGACTTGTGGAGACTTGCAAAGTTGGGTAACCAAATCTTCACTTTCACACCTCCAGCAACCCGGTTTCCCCTCTACCACAGCCTCATTCTGTCACAGTAAACTTTATACTACAACGTAAAGGTAGTTAGGAATCCGTATTTGTACAATAAGCACTGAAAATAAGGCTAAAATCAATGGAGTGTACAGCCGACATGCAGTGCGGCAGCGGTCTTCCTGTCACTCAACAAACATTTTCATTTTCACAGCTAAAAAACATGTATACTACATTATTTTCAATCATATTACTTCCCAAAAGATCACCACGGCGCGCTTTTTATTCTGCCTTACGCCCGTCACTTTATTCTTGTTCCTGTCGGCCGCTTGCACTGACTGGGAAGAGCTAGAACTCGCCATAATGTCACTTTGAAAGCCTGCAGTAAACTGACGCTAAACAGGGGCAAACCGTGAGAAAAAAAGCTAGTGTTACAACTGGGGAAACAAGCGTTTCCTATTAGCATAAGCTGCTTGAGAGGAGAGCGTAGATTTACAGTTCTGAGCACTCAGAGCGCTGCCATGTATCACAGCCAGGCTGGCAGGGGCCATGGTGGGGGGGGGGGGACGGGGGGAAAACGCGATACTTGGCAACAACGGAGGTCAGTGGTACAAAGGTCAAGTGTGCTAAAAGTAGCTAAAGGGTGGTGGTACTGATAGACAATACCAGCTGGAGCCTGCCTGCCCGCAGTTATTCAAAATTTACTAGAATCGCAAATGCGACGATCCGCCGTTATGTCCTTTTTGCCGAGCGTCGCAAACGCGACGATCCGCGTTTAAAGGGCTAAGGGTGGATGGAAATTTGTTCGATGAGTTTTATGTGAATGTTGGTGTGCACCAGGGTCAGTTTTGAGCCCCTTGTTGTTTATCATGGTACTTGAAACCCTCTCATGTGTCTCTGTGGAAATGGACTCCCATGAAAGATGTTGTATACTGATGATTTGGTGTTGATTGCAGAGAATGAAAGGGAGGTGAAGGAAATATTTAGGAACTGGAGAGATGGCTTAAGAGTAAATGCAGATAAAACAAAAGTGATGGTATCTAGTGCTGGGAGTGCTACTGTCTAAGACGAGGGGGAGTGGCCATGTGCGATTTGCCACAAGGGTGTTGGAAGTTATTCCATCATGTTCAATGTTTGTGATAAGCGAGTGCATAAGAGATGTAGTGGTATTAGAGGTTAACTGCAAGATAATGCTGATTTCGTGTTTGTGGCGTGTTGGGGAGAACAGGTGGAGATTGTCAGGCATGAAAGGATTAAACATTCTGGTTAGTCTCTTGAGTGTGTGGAAGAGTTGTTATTTGGGAGATATGCATTGAAGGTGGGGCTGGCACTAACTCTGTGGCTAGAGTGAGTAGTGATTGGAAGAAGTTCAGGGAGCTGTTGCCTCTCCTGACTTTGAGAGGGCTGTCCCTCCATGCTAAGGGATCTTTGTATGCAGCATGTGTTAAGAGTATAATGCTGTATGGTAGTGAGACTTGGGCAGTAAAGGAAGAGGATGTTCACAGGCTCAAGTGTACAGAAATGACAATGATTAGGTGGATGTGCAGGATGTCCCTAAATGTGAGACCTGGGGGGGGGGGGGTTAGGTTTACAGTGGAAAAGATGAGAGGTAGGATGGGACTTGAGTGTATTGGTGTTGTGATGAGGCAAGATGGATTGAGATGGTTTGGGCATGTGGATAGGATGGGGGATGATAATTGGGTGCAGAAAGTGAGAAGTGTTGATGTTAGGGGTAGGGTTGCGAGAGGTAGACCGAAAAAGACCTGGGACAAGGTCATTGAGTGTGACCTCAGGGATATGGGTCTGAATGGGGAAGCTTCCAGAGATTGAGCAACATGGAGAGCTGCCATTAGGTGACCAAGGCCAACACATGCAGACATGTTGGAGCCTTCAAAAACCAAATGATATTGCAACTACTGTAAATGTAAAAAAAATCTAAACTATTTTATAGGTTTGTAAATAGTAAAATGAAAGTTAAGGACAGTATAATACAATTGAAAGATGGAGATGAAATTTATGAACGAGAAGAAAAATTGTGCGAGATGTTGAACAACGAACAGCTCGCAGCCTATGTGTTGGAACATGAATTTAGGGAAACTGAAATGGAACTCACGATGACAAGAATGGCAGAAATTCCAGTTGACATGAATGATATGCTACAGCTGGTGAGGGACTTGGATGTGAGGAAAGCAATAGGACCAGACAGTGTGGGGGGATGGATCCTGAAAGAATGTGCTGATCAGTTAGTGTGGTCTGTTTATGTTACCATTTAGAGCTCTCTGGAAAATGGACAGTTACCTAAAGACTGGAAAAGAGCAAATATTGTGCTAGTCTTCAAAGGAGGAGATAGGGAAGATTCACTCAGTTATCGACCTATATTTTTTAATAGTGTTGTTTGTAAAGTCTATGGGAAAATTATTAGAAAAAAGATGGATTATTTAGAAGAAATTGAAGTGATAACACCAAGACAATTTGGTATGAGGGAAGGAAGATCTTGTGCTACTAACCTATTAAGTTTCTATAGTAGGGTAATGGATGTCATACAAGAGAGAGGTGGGCAGATTGTGTCTATCTTGATCTCAAGAAAGCATTTGACTGGGTGCCCTATAAGGGACTGCTGTGGAAGTTTAAGACCTTTGGAGGAGTGCAAGGGAAATTATTAAAGTGGATGGAAGATTATCAGATAGGAAGGCAGATGAGAGCAGTTATAAGAGACAAGGTTTCACAGTGGAAAAATGTGACCACTGGAGTACCCAAGAGCTTTTTCTTAGCCCCAGTAATGTTTCTGATATATATAAATGATTGGCCAGAAGGTTTGAATAGTTACATGAGTATGTTCGCAGCTGATGCTAAAATCATGAAACATATTAAATTGATAGTTGTAAAAACTGCAAGAGGACGTGGACAAACTCCACAGCTGGAGCCAGACTTGGAAAATGAATTTCAGCACCAAGAATTGTCATGTTTTAGAAATGGGAATGAGTGAAAAAAGGCCGCATTGGACATAATTATAAAATAGGCAGTGAGATAATTAGTAAAAGAAGAGATGAGAAGGCCTTGGGAGTGATTTTTCAGGATGACTTGTCACAAGAAAAAGCATGTAAACAGAATCATTGGAGGCATTTATGGATTACTGACCAACATGGGAGTGGCTTTTAATTATATGGTTGAGGAAATGCTGAGGAAGTTGACTGTGACCATGATAAGTCCAAGACTAGAGTACGTGACCATGGTATGGTCACCTCATTTGAGGAAGCATATTGTTAAAGTGGAGAGGGTTCAACAGATGGCCACAGGGATGATACCATGCTTAAGGAAACTGACCTACAAGGAGAGATTGGAAAAACTGAAGTTACCAACACTTCATGAGAGACGGGAAAGAGTTGACTTGATCACGATGTTTAGAAACGTAAGAGAACTGTAAATGGTGGATAGAGAGGATCTTTTTGTGTTGGATGGTGGAAGAACAAGAGGTCATGACTTCAAGTTAAGGAACAGTAGATGTCATAATGATCTTAAGAGGTTCAGTTTCCTGAATAGAAGCATAGGTACTTGGAATGACTTAGACGAGGAGGTGGTGCAGGCAAAAAACATTCATGTGCTTAAAACTAGACTGGATAAATGTAGATATGGAGACAGGAGAACACAAGCTTAGCTCAGTTCCTATATCCTACAAGTAGTTAAATAGAAATAGGTAAATACAGTCTCTCTCTCTCTCTCTCTCTCTCTCTCTCTCTCTCTCTCTCTCTCTCTCTCTCTCTCTCCCCTCCTACCAGATTATTTTATTCTCCTTAGGATAGACACTTAGTAGGGAAGAGGTTTTTGAAAGCTATATTTAATCCGTCCAGTTTGAAAAATTCCAAAGCTGGATAATATTGTCAGGAAATAGCAAGAATTAACTTAAAAACATGTTGCTTGGTTAAATTGGTTTCTGACACTTTGGTTTTAATTTAACCTTTATTCTTTGTGATTTTTTCTTGATTTATTGGTTTCTTTTACTCATGTAAGAATTTTGACATCAGTCAGATACTTCAACTCTGTCAAGGGTTTTTTTAAGGTGATGATTTAGAGACACTCCTATTTCACCAGCCATCAGGACTCACCTCCAGGCCGTCTTCCTTTGTCAGTTTTTCTGTGTTGCAGGAATACTAAGAATTGTCCAGTGTGCTATCTAAAAGACTTTCCTTAACCTTTATTCACCAGACTGTATTGCATGCATATTATCTATTGCATAGCCTTATAAAAAAATATTAATGGCTACCCATGACTGTGCCTTTGAGTTCATAGGATAGCAAATCTCATGAGTGTCCCCTTTCCTGATATGACCGCAAGAGATATGGGCTATTTTCAGTTTTCCTTTCTTTTATTTCCTAACTGTAGAATTCCACCTGTCTTCCTCCAGCTTTACTTTTCCTCATCAAAATGCAGTTGTCCAGGGCTGTGGACAGTGACCCCGTGTCTGTATCCTCCTTACTTTCCCATGGTCATTCGTTTTCGTTCATTTTTGTTTTTAACCCTTTCATGTCAGTTGGCACGTCAACGTGCCACCAGGGAAATATCTGTAGCCCTGTAGCCATCGGGTGGCACATATACATTTTCTGGACTTTTTATATCTGCACGCCTGGACTAGGGGCCCAATAGTGGTTCAGTATCAGGAGGTGGCAAGACTGAAGAGTTGCTATCGCGGGAGGACTATGTTATTGTCTATTATTTTTGTCGTGTACGAGAAGTATGTCAAGGCATGTGGTATGAGATGTTTTGCTGCCGTGGCAGCTTACTTGGAGCTGATGGAAGCAATGTCTGATGACTCAGATTATGTTGTCAAATTAAAGTGAGAGTGAAAATGAAAGTGCTGCTATAAAAGAAAAAAAAAAAGGGAGAGAGAGAGAGAACAGCTTTGAGTTTATCATTATGCTGAATGGCATATGTCTGGGAGTGGAGGAGCTCCAGCACCACAGGTTTTGACAGCTCACCACACAGGTAATTATTAGTTTTTTTACATCATGTTAGACATACATTTTACTCAGAAAATTATGGTCTGTTTTTTGGTGTGGAATATTTTATCAAAATAAGTATCTTTATATATCTCAAAACACCCGTGTGGGGGACATTCAACCAAGAAAATACAGTACACTTGAAGTAAAAGGGTTAAAGGGTCCAACATGCTTGCATGCATGAGCCTTGGCCACCTAATGGCGGCTTTCCATGCTCCTTGATCTCTAGCAGCCTCCCTACTCAGTCCCTTATCCCTGAGGTCACGCGCAGTGACTTCATCCCAGGTCTTTTCAATATACCTCTCGCAGCCTACCCCTTAACATTAACACGTCTCACTTTATGTACCCAGTTGTCATCCCCCATCCTTTCCACATGCCCAGACTGCCTCAGTCTACCCCTCCACATCACAACACCTATACAGTCCAGTCCCATCTTACCTCTTAACTCTTCCATTGTAAACCTGACCCCCCCCCCCATCAGGCCTCACATTCAAGGATGCACTGCACATCAATAGAAAGAGAGACTGGACAACCAATATTTTCAGCTGCTCAGTGTTTGGTCAGCTGACCTGGTGCCATTTTTGTGGAAATGTCTCACAGCCTGTGTGCTGGCTGACTGCAGATTCGTCTAAAAATACATCTCATCACCTACAGTGATACGTGATTGGTAGATAATAAAATGTCACTCTAATTGTATTATAGTCTGGTTATTTGAGATGCTGAAGATTTTTGTTTTATATTCATCTGTACATTAGAATTATACATTGAAGTACACGTAAATGTCAAGATAATCGCCGAATTGTAATGCTGACAAACCAGAAGAGGGGGTGCTGTGTTTTTTTTACTGGTTCTTTTTTGCCCTTATTAATAGTTCGGTGTGTTGCATTTGGTTGCAGTAACACTCATGGACCTGTGCATCTTTTCCAACTGCAGTGGAATCTCCTAAATCACAAATTCATAGTATGTAAGAACATCATACAACAGTTTGCAACATCAATAAATCACAGAAATTACATGAAATTCATGGATGCAACCTCAAAATTGACACTTTTATGATGCCTCATGTAATATACACAACCATTACCTCAAGTGTGCTCGTCTAGCTGGGCATAAACCAGTTGTAGTCAAGCATGGCAATTGCTACACCAATCATATTCAAGCATAGCAATTGCTGTAAGACACTCATAGTGCTTCCCTCCCATGCCAATAACACCACTTCCACTGTCTCCACACTGGACTTTAAGGGGTTCCTGAGTGAGGTTAATGAGGAGGAAGCGACACAGAGGTGGCAACGTGAAGTGGCAGCACACTTGCCTTGTGCTAAGAGGCTTTAGTTCACCTCACTCTTTGGAATCCCTCCTACCTCCACCTTCCATTCAAGCTGTGTTGTCAGTCAGAGTCAGGTCAGAATGTTACAGTATTGTTCATTCCCATTAAATATGCTTTACTAATTTCTTTTCCGGGTTATTAGTGTTCGCTGGTGACCAGTTTACTGTAGGTTTGAGGGTAAGGGGCACAACTTTTCTGAGATGACAGACCCATAAGTAATTTTCCCCATAAGATTAAATATGGTATTTCTAAATTGTGGAATTCTCAAATCGCAGTGTGTGCTCAGTACCATTAAGCTGCGATTTAGGAGATTCCACTGTACTTGTAATCCAGCAAGAAGGAAATTATGGCAAATTAAGGTGAAGAGAGCAAATTGGCTTGCAAATGAGCATCATCGATTTTACCAGGCAAGTTTTTTTATTTTACTGTACATGTATTTGGCCCGTTCCTGAAAAGAGTTATTATACCATATTATTAACTGAAAGAGGCAGTTTGTGGATACAGGATATTTTTGGAAATTAATTGGATATAAGGTAGGTCATGTGTTGGACCTTGTGATTAGCCCCTCAAATGTTGACACTTTTCTATTTGCAATAAAATGAAGAGTTTGGCTGGTGAGAGAAGACCTTTGTCAGCATTTAGCCCAAGATACTGTATGCTATACATGTTGGGAATTTTGATATTGGGTGTATGTATAGGGTTAAGACTCAGTTGTGAAAAAATAGTATATTTAAGGTTAATAATTGATAATGGGCCCTTATATGCAACAAAGAAAAATGCATCTAAGTGATAATACCATTTTTTGTTGACTACATTAGTTATAAGAAAGGAATTCTGGTGTTTCTCTCCACTGCTGTGTCAGATCTCCATTCAAAAGCATATGCAATCTTCAAGACCTGTGCTAATTTAATTTTGAGTAGTTCCTCAGTAAGGGAGAAAATGAAGTTGTCTGACTGTCTATCTATTGCCAGACGCCTTAATCCCATACGGGGTGACCACAAACAAATCGCCTCCACGTCGCCCTGTCCCCTGCCATTTCACTGCCCTGCTCCCAACTCACACCCTCCTCTCTCATATATCTCTCCACTCCATCCCTCCATCTCATCCTCAGCCTCCCCCTCCCTCTCCCCCCCTCCACCTCACTCACTTACACTCTCCTCATCAGTCTCTCACCCTCCATCCTCTCCACATAGCCAAACCACCTCAGTGTGTTCCTTGTAACGCTTCCTATCACATCCACATCCACACCACAACACTCCTTCACATCCTCATTTGTCAGCCTGTCTCTCCATGTGACTCCACAGGCTCCTGTTAAATAACTCATTTCCACTGCTTTCACCTTGACTTGTGTCCTTCCAACAACGTCCAAGCTTCACTTCCATTCGTTAGAGTTGGTATCACAATACTGTACTGTCATGTAGTAACTTTTTAACTTCCATGCTCACTTCCCTGTTTCTTATCACTGCTTTCAAAGAACCAGCAACCTTTCTTCCTTGTTGTACCCTTTCAAATACTTCACCCTCCAAACTTCCATCCTTATTCATCACACTACCCAAGTACTTGAATGCACTCACATTTTCCATTTCCTCCCCATCCAACCTCGCTGTACATTTACTGACTTCACCTCTCTCAAAGACCATAACTTTACACTTCCCTACATTCACCTTTAGATTCTGTTTCTTACACACTCTCCCAAACTCATCCACCAGGCCTTGCAGCTCCCCTTCATCTTCACTTAGCAACACAGTATCATCTGCAAACAGCAGTATAGGGAGTTTCCAAACACTACCCTCTCTCACGAGGGCCACTCAAACATCCACTGCCCTACCTTGTATCTCTTTTATTACCCCATCCATGTACAGATTAAACAACCATGGAGACATGACACGTCCCTGTTTCAATCCAACCTTCAAAGAGAAAAATTCACTCTTTTCATAATCCACACGCGCTGCAGCCTTAGCCCCATCATACCAACTCTTCACAGCATTCAACACCTTTCCATCTACTGAATGAAGTTGTACTGGATAAAATTTTCATTAAATGTAATAACTCCCAAAATGCCACAGTGTTGCCAACCCATTATTAATGTTTTAATCATACAAAAAAGAAAAGTCCAAAAAAATTGTGTGTAGTGCATGCACTACAGTGCCTATAATATGTGCAACACCAAATACAACACTTGCAATCAACTGAGATAGATAATATAGGTTAGGTTAAGGAACATTATGCATATACAGTGAATACCTGGTATATTGAAAACCTACAGACCCTACTAGATCTGCAATATTTTTGATGTATACGAGTATATGTGATTGCTATTGCACAGCACCAAACATGACATTTGCAACCATCTGTGATACATACTGCAGAGTAGGTTAGAAAATACAGTATTTTGTATATAAGACCCATATATTGAAGTAGACCAACAATGGTGTGGGTTTGTACTCTTTAGACTGTAGGTTTTGAAACATGAGTAGTGATGATATAAGGTAAAGTGCCTGGTTACTCGCTCAAGGGGGTGAGGTGCCGAGGTCACACCACCGCACAGCTTTTTTGTGGTAGGTGGGGCGCCCATCATCCACCCACTTAATGTTCCATTACTCTATTTTAGGTTAGCTCTACATCAAGCGGCAAGCCAAATGATATCCTGTAAACTAGGAAATCATTTCCAGTGCTGGGTGGTAACCTTATAACCAACCAACAAGTGTTCCCTATGTGACAGCAAGTGGGTTGGTAGAGGGTTAGTGCCCCTTCCTAGAAAACAACTGGAATGTCACTCAGCCATATTGCAGA
The DNA here is from genome assembly GCF_032717465.1 of Coenobita brevimanus. Classification (NCBI taxonomy): domain Eukaryota; kingdom Metazoa; phylum Arthropoda; class Malacostraca; order Decapoda; family Coenobitidae; genus Coenobita; species Coenobita brevimanus. Next base: position 30,556,808 of record NC_137050.1, read on the forward strand.
ACTTCTGCCTATCAGAATTCTTTCATTCCCCGAACTGCATCTCTCTGGAACTCGCTTCCCCAGAGTTGTTTCCCTCCAAATTTCAACCTACAGCTGTTCAAGTCTAACTGTTACAGATATTTTATGAACAGAGGATACCAGTAATATGATGTATGGATTATTTTTTTTATTAATTTGTTTTTCCTTCCTCCATTCTGTTATTTAAAAAAAAAAAAAAAAAAAAAAAAAAAAAAACGAACAACAAGCCTCGGACCAGGACAGACCAACAGGTGATGACTAAGGACTGAACAAAGGACATAGACAGACCAACAGGTGATGACTAAGGACTGAACAAAGGACATAGTATGCATTGCGACATAGAATGTAAGAGGTGCGAATGATGAGGTGAAAGAGAGAGAGAGATTGTCCAGGTGCTAGAGGTTGCAAATGTGGATGTATGTAGAATAACTGAGACAAAATGGAGAGGTGAGACTGTGAGAGAATGGAAGTATAGATGGGGTATATGCATAGGAGTAGGTGAGATTGAGAAGGCAAAAGAAGGAGTTTCTATTGTTGTGTGCAAGAGATGGAAGGAGACTATAAGAGAGTATGGATCCGTCAGCTCAAGGATTGTGTGGGCAAAATTGAAAGTTGGACTACAAATGTGTGTGTGAGTATTTACCTATTTGTTTACCTATTTGTAGTATACAGGAATTGAGCAGTGCTCGTGTTGTCCTGTCTCCATATCCACATTTATCAAGTCTACCTTTACACACATGAATGTTTTTCTCATGCACCACCTCTTTTTCTAAGTCATTCCAAATATTTAAGTATTTACCTAATATACCTAATTGTGATATACACGGAATGTACTATGCTCGTGGGTTTCCGTTGCTGTTTCTCAATAAGTCAAATTTAGCTTTAAACTCGTTTAAGTTTTTAGACTGGACGATCTCTTTGTCCAGGCTATTCCATAAGTCTATACTTCTGTAAGGAAAGCTATATTTCTTGATACCCTTCAAGCAGCTTGACTTTTTCAATTTTCATTCCGTGTCTTCTTGTTGCTTTCTTATCCCATACAAACAGATCTTCTTTGTCAATTTTATCTACTCCCACCATGGTCCTGAATACTGCAATCATGTCTCCCCTCTTTCTCCTTTCCTCTAAGGAAGGCAAATCCAGTTTTTCCAGCCTCTCTCTGTATGACAGGTCTGTCAGACTGGGGATCATCTTGGTTGCTGTTCTTTGTATTCTCTCAATCTTGTTTATATCTTTGTTTTTGTGTGAGGACCACACTACTGTTGCATATTCTAACCTGGGGCGGATCATGGCCACTATCAATTTTTTCATCATCTCCTCATCCATATGATGAAATGCTACTCTTATGTTAGTCAAGAGTTTATAAGTCTCTCCAACTATCTTGTTAATGTGCTTTTCTGGTGACAAACTATCTTGGACCAGCACTCCCAAATCTTTCTCTTCTCTCCTTTTTGTGGTTAATTCATTACCCAACAAATAGTTCAGTGATGGCCTCCTGGTACTATTACCCATTTCCAATATTTTACATTTCTTTACATTAAATTTCATTTCCCACGTCCGGCTCCAATTGTGTATCCTATCCAAATCCTCCTGCAGTATTTTACAATCCTCCTCAACCTCTACCTTCCTCAAGATCTTTATATCATCAGCAAACAGACTTGCATAACTGTTCACTCTATCTACCATATCATTTACGTAAATCAGGAACATTACTGGCGCCAACACCGAGCCTTGAGGGACTCCACTTGTTACTTCCCTCCATCCAGACATCCTATCCTTTATTACTGTCCTCATTTGTCTGTCTCTCAAAAAGTCTCTCATCCATTCCAGAAGTTTCCCCTTCAGTCCTCCTATATATTCTAGTTTCCACATTAGTCTCTTATGAGGTACCTTGTCAAAGGCCTTCTCTAAGTCTAAGTACACACAATCCACCCAACCATCTCTCTCCTGTACCACGTCTATCGCTCTTGAGTGAAAGCTCAACAAGTTAGAAACACATGACCTTCCGCTTCTGAATCCAAACTGACATTCAGCCAAAATATTCATCTCTTCCAGATATTTTATCCATCTGTCTTTCAGGATTCTCTCACACAATTTTGCGACCATGCTGGTTAGAGACACTGGTCTATAATTCAGGGGTTCTTCCCTGTTTCCTCCCTTGTAAATTGGTACCACATTTGCCCTCTTCCATTCTTGTGGCACTTTCCCCTCTTCCAGTGAGCATACGATTAAACTGTGAATTTTATCCGCCAGTTGTTCTCTGCATTCCTTCAGTACCCAATTAGAAATTCCATCAGGTCCTGGGGCTTTCCTTACATCTTGAGCTTCCAGTAATTTATACACTTCCTGTACCTCCACTTTTATATCTTTTATCACCGGAACATTTCTAATCACTCCCTCCCCTTCCACAAGCTCCTTTTCTTTAGTGAAAACTGACTGGAAACGTTTGTTCATTATTTTTGCTTGCATTGCCGCATCCTTAGAGACCTCTCCTTCTACTTTCAGTTTGGTGATTCCTTCCTTTTGTTTCAGTTTGCCATTAACAAATCTATAAAACAGTTTGGGTTCATCCTTGCATTTGTCTATTATACCTTTTTCAAAATTCCTTTCTTCTTCTCTATGTATTCTTGTGTATTCATTTCTTGTTCTTTTATATTCTTCCTTTGTTCTCTTGTTACCTCTCTTTCTCCAATTGTTCCACGCCTTATCTCTCTCTTTTTTTGCTATCATACACCTTCTATTAACCCCTAAAACGCGGGGCGTGGTGTTTGCGACGTTCATCAAAAAGGACATAACGGCGGATCGTCACGTTTGCGATTCGAGTTAATTTTGAATAAACGCGGGCAAGGATGTTCCAGCTGGTATTGTCTATCAGTACCACCACCCTTTAGCTACAATTAGCATACTTTACCTTTGTACTACTGACCTCCGTTGTTGCCAAGTATCGCGTTTTTCCCCCCTCCCCCCCCCCACCATGGCCCAGCCAGCCTGGCTGTGATACATGGCAGCGCTCTGAGTGCTCAGAACTGTAAATCTGTGCTCTCCTCTCACAAGCAGTTTATGCTACTAGGAAACGCTTGTTTCCCCAGTTGTCACACTATCTTTTTTTCGCACGGTTTGCCCCTGTTTAGCGTCAGTTTACCGCAGGCTTTCAAAGTGACATTATGGCGAGTTCTAGCTCTTCCGAGTCAGGGTGAGCGGCCGACAGGAACGAGAATAAAGTGACGGGCGTAAGGCAGAATAAAAAGCGCGCTGCGGTGATCTTTTGGGAAGTAATATGATTGAAAATAATGTAGTATACTTGTTTTTAGCTGTGAAAAGGGAAATGTTTGTTCAGTGATGGGAAGACCGCTGCCGCGCAGCATGTCGGCCGTACGCTCCGTTGATTGTAGCCTTATTTTCAGTGCTTATTGTACAAATACGGATTCCAAACTACCTGTACATTGTAGTATAAAGTGTACTGTGACAGATTGAGGCTGTGGTAGAGGGGAAACCGGGTTGCTGGAGGTGTGAAAGTGAAGATTTTGTTACCCAACTTTGCAAGTCTCCACAAGTCCTTGGGTAGTCCACGAAGGCTCAACACCTGTCTCAGGAGAAAGCGAATGTAAGTACTATCTGCCATAAAAATTATAATGTTCTAGGGTTAATTTTTTGGCAAATATTTTCCTACAGGTACTCAGACCGCGATACAACCCCGCCACCCGTGGGGGGTCGGCTGTCCATTGGCCGCGTATTAGGGGTTAAACCACTCCTTTTTTCTGTTTTCTTTCCCTCTTACTCTTGGTACAAATTTTTCCACTCCCAGATTATAGAGGTCTAGAAAGATATCCCACTTCCTCTGTATCTCTCTTGTTTCTCTGAATTTTCTCCAATCCACATTTTTAAAAAAGTTTCTCAATGCTGTAAAATTTGCTTTCCCAAAGTTGTATCTTCCCTGTCTATGAAGCTCGTCTCTTGGCTCGACGTTCCCTATTAACATCTGGAACTCAATGACCACATGATCACTTTTTCCTAAAGGACAGATATATTTCAATGATTCTATTACATCAGGTTCTTTGGTGAACAGTAAATCTAACCTTGCTGGTGTGTCCTCACCTCGAAACCGTGTCTCTTCTTTGACCCATTGCGTCATCACATTATTCATTATTATAGTTACTACATGACAGTATTGTGATACCAACTCTAACGTACGGAAGTGAAACTTGGACATTGTTGGAAGGACACAAGTCAAGAGTGAGAGCAGTGGAAATGAGTTATTTAAGAGGAGCCTGTGGAGTCACATGGAGAGACAGGCTGATGAATGAGGATATAAAGGAGCGTTGTGGTGTTGATGTGGATGTGATAGGAAGCGTTATGAGGAACACACTGAGGTGGTTTGGCCATGTGGAGAGGATGGAGGGTGAAACTCTGACGAAGAGAGTGTATGTGAGTGAGGTGGAGGGGGGAAAAGGGAGGGGGAGGCCGAGGATGAGATGGAGGGTTGGAGTGGAGAGGTATATGAGAGAGGGGGGTGTGAGTTGGGAGCAGGGCAGTGAAATGGCGGGGGACAGGGCGACTTGGAGGCGATTTGTTTGTGGCCACCCCAAACGGGATTGAGGCATCTGGCAATAGATAGATAGATAGATATTTAATAACATAGTGCCCCACGAATCCTCGCCGCCTCCCGAGTACCATTCCTCCCAGTTCACATCTTTACAGTTAAAGTCACCCACCAGAATTATATTATTGCTTTTCTCAATTATTTTTTGCAAATAGCTAGCCATATCTGACAACATCTCATGGTATTCGTCATCCTTCCATGCTCTCGTCTTTGGGGGAACATACACTACCGCCATATCTCCCTTAACATTCTCTCCAGTTTCTAATTTCATATATATCACTTCAGCCCTGCCTTCTCCCATTTCCACAGTATCTACATTTATGTTGTTCTTCACTGCTATCATCACTCCTCCTCCCTTTTTTTCTTTTCTGTCTTTTCTCCACAGTTTTTATTTACCATCTCCCAAATGAACATCAATATCTTCTCTTAATTTGGTCTCTACAAAGCACATGACATCAGGTTCATGTTCTCTCAAGAAATCGTTAATTTTGATCCTTGTCGATATGAAACCATCAACATTAGTATATATCACTTTCAAATTATTTTTGACATTTTTAATACCCTACTCTCTGTCCGTACCACTTCCTCAACTTCTGATCTTTCACAGGCATCCCCCTTAGTTTCCTTCACTTCTATTTCCTTAAATACCACTTCCTTACTTTCATATCCAATACTCTCCAAAAAAAAGTATTACATTCTTCCTCTGTCCTCTTATCATTTTCTTCCTTTACTTCTTCCTTTAATGATTTTAAAACTTCTCTTCTTCATTCAGATCTTTTCTTATTATAATATTTCCATCCCCGCCTCTTTGCTTAATTTCCAGGTCACTTTAAGTATCTCATTTATTACACTTTCTGATGTAAACTTGACTCACATTGGTCTTGTTTCCCCTTTCTTATAAGGCCCTATCCTCTTTACTTCCTCAATTCTTTTACCCACTTGTCTCCTTTGGGGTCAGTCTTGCCTAATATTCCTCTCACCAGGTTCGTGTCTCTCTCGAGTCTTATGACCCTAACCTTTTCTTCCTCTTCCCTGTTTCCAAATATTACCACACATCTGTTCCTATCTACAGTTTCTCTCACTATTTTCTCTTTTTTCTTCAGTATTTTCACTACATTTTCTTCCATTTTTTTCTTTTTCATTTCCCTTTCTTCCTGGATGATCTCTCTTAAGCTGACCACTTCTTTCTGTTCTTCTTCTACGTGTGCCCACTTTGCCTCATGTTCTTCTACTACACTACTCACCTTCTCCGTTTTATTAGTACTCTCTTCTAGTTTCCTCCTAAATTCGACATTTTCACGCTTCAAATTTTTAATCTCTTCATTCGCTCTCTCATTGGACTGGATCAGACTCTGTATGGTAGTATCCGTATTTTAAGACACATCCTTTATCACTAGATTCTCTACTTTCTTTTCAAGTTCACTAATCCTCATAATTAATGTTTTAACCAGGTCCATGACATTGGTATTTGTATCAAATCCTTGAAATTCGAGTCCCTTCTTGTTTACAGTTTCAGCCATGTTTGATGTTGGTTAAGTACCAGAACAGCTGTTACCGAAAAAAACTACAAACATTCATGTATACTCTAGCCAATAAATCTTTACATTTTTGGTAGTCTATTAACTTTCATTATTTTAAATTAAAACAAGACCTTAGGAGACAGGACAGACAAAATTCCTGAAACTACTTAAGGTTAGCAGCGATGGCTGGGACGTCTGCTCTCTCCGGCTGTTCGTGTGTGTGTATTTACCTATTTGTATTTACCTATTTGTAGTATACAGGAATTGAGCAATGCTCGTGTTGTCCTGTCTCCATATCCACATTTATCAAGTCTACCTTTACACACATGAATGTTTTTCTCATGCACCACCTCTTTGTGTAAGTCGTTCCAAATATTTAAGAATATACCTAATTGTGATATACACGGAATGTACTATGCTCGTGGGTTTCCGTCGCTGTTTCTCAATAAGTCGAATTTAACTTTAAACTCGTTTATGTTTTTAGACTGGACGATCTCTTTGTCCAGGCTATTCCATAAGTCTATACTTCTGTAAGGAAAGCTATATTTCTTGATATCCTTCAAACAGCTTGACTTTTTCAATTTCATTCCATGTCCTCTTGTTGCTCTCTTATCCCATACAAACAGATCTTCTTTGTCAATTTTATCTACTCCCACCATGGTCCTGAACACCGCAATCATGTCTCCCCTCTTTCTCCTTTCCTCTAACGAAGGCAAATCCAGTTTTTCCAGCCTCTCTCTGTATGACAGGTCTGTCAGACTGGGGACCATCTTGGTTGCTGTTCTTTGTATTCTCTCAATCTTGTTTATATCTTTCTTTTTGTGTGGGGACCACACTACCGCTGCATATTCTAACCTGGGGCGGATCATGGCCACTATCAATTTTTTCATCATTTCCTCATCCATATAATGAAATGCTACTCTTATGTTAGTCAAGAGCTTATAAGTCTCTCCAACTATCTTGTTAATGTGCTTTTCTGGTGACAAACTATCTTGGACCAGCACTCCCAAATCTTTCTCTTCTCTCCTTTTTGTGATTAATTCATTACCCAAAAAATAATTCAGTGATGGTCTCCTGGTACTTTTACCCATTTCCAATATTTTACATTTCTTTACATTAAATTTCATTTCCCACGTCCGGCTCCAATTGTGTATCCTATCCAAATCCTCCTGCAGTATTTTACAATCCTCCTCAACCTCTATCTTCCTCAAGATCTTTACATCATCAGCAAACAGACTCGCATAACTGTTCACTCCATCTACCATATCATTTACATAAATCAGGAACATTACTGGCGCCAACACTGAGCCTTGAGGGACTCCACTTGTTACTTCCCTCCATCCAGACATCTTTTCCTTTATTACTGTCCTCATTTGTCTGTCTCTCAAAAAGTCTCTCATCCATTCCAGAAGTTTCCCCTTTAGTCCTCCTATATATTCTAGTTTCCACATTAGTCTCTTATGAGGTACCTTGTCAAAGGCCTTCTCTAAGTCTAAGTACACACAATCCACCCAACCATCTCTCTCCTGTACCACATCAATCGCTCTTGAGTAAAAGCTCATCAAGTTTGAAACACATGACCTTCCACTTCTGAATCCAAACTGACATTCAGCCAAAATATTCATCTCTTCCAGATATTTTATCCATCTGTCTTTCAGGATTCTCTCACACAATTTTGCGACCATGCTGGTTAGAGACACTGGTCTATAATTCAGGGGTTCTTCCCTGTTTCCTCCCTTGTAAATTGGTACCACATTTGCCCTCTTCCATTCTTTTGGCACTTTCCCCTCTTCCAGTGAGCATACAATTAAGCTGTGAATTTTATCCGCCAGTTGTTCTCTGCATTCCTTCAGTACCCAATTAGAAATTCCATCAGGTCCTGGGGCTTTCCTTACATCTTGAGTTTCCAGTAATTTATACACTTCCTGCACCTCCACTTTTATATCTTTCATCACCGGAACATTTCTAATCACTCCCTCCCCTTCCACAAGCTCCTTTTCTTTAGTGAAAACTGACTGGAAACGTTTGTTCATTATTTCTGCTTGCATTGCCGCATCATTAAAGACCTCTCCATCTACTTTCAGCTTGGTGATTCCTTCCTTTTGTTTCAGTTTGCCATTAACAAATGTATAAAACAGTTTGGGTTCATCCTTGCATTTGTCAATTATACCTTTTTCAAAATTCCTTTCTTCTTCCCTACGTATTCTTGTGTATTCGTTTCTTGTTCTTTTATATTCTTCCTTTGTTCTGTCGTTACCTCTCTTTCTCCAATTGTTCCACGCCTTATCTCTCTCTTTTTTGGCTATCATACACCTTCTATTAAACCACTCCTTTTTCCTGTTTTCTTTCCCTCTTACTCTTGGTACAAATTTTTCCACTCCCAAATTATAGAGGTCTAGAAAGATATCCCACTTCCTCTGTATCTCTCTTGTTTCTCTGAATTTTCTCCAATCCGCATTTTCAAAAAAGTTTCTCAATCCTGTAAAATTTGCTTTGCCAAAGTTGTATCTTCCCTGTCTATGAAGCTCGTCTCTTGGCTCGACGTTTCCTATTAACATCTGGAACTCAATGACCACGTGATCACTTTTTCCCAAAGGACAGAGATATTCCAATGATTCTATTACATCAGGTTCTTTGGTGAACAGTAAATCTAACCTTGCTGGTGTGTCCTCACCTCGAAACCGTGTCTCTTCTTTGACCCACTGCGTCATCACATTATTCATTATTATATTTAATAACATAGTACCCCACGAATCCTCGCCGCCTCCCGAGTACCATTCCTCCCAGTTCACCTCTTTACAATTAAAGTCACCCACCAAAATTATATTATTGCTTTTCTCAATTATTTTTTGCAAGTAGCTAGCCATATCTGACAACAACTCATGGTATTCGTCATCCTTCCATGCTCTCGTCTTTGGGGGAACATACACTACCGCCATATCTCTCTTAACATTCTCTCCAGTTTCTAATTTCATATATATCACTTCAGCCCTGCCTTCTCCCATTTCCACAGTATCTACATTTATGTTGTTCTTCACTGCTATCATCACTCCTCCTCCCTTTTTTTCTTTTCTGTCTTTTCTCCACAGTTTGTATTTACCATCTCCCAAATGAACATCAATATCTTCTCTTAATTTGGTCTCTACAAAGCACATGACATCAGGTTCATGTTCTCTCAAGAAATCATTAATTTCGATCCTTGTCGATATGAAACCATCAACATTAGTATATATCACCTTCAAATTATTTTTGACATTATTAATACCCTCTTCTCTCCTACTCTCTGTCCGTACCACTTCCTCAACTTCTGATCTTTCACAACCATCCCCCCTAATTTCCTTCACTTCTATTTCCTTAAATACCATTTCCTTACTTTCATATCCAATACTCTCCAAAAAAAGTATTACGTTCTTCCTCTGTCCTCTTATCATTTTTTTCCTTTACTTCTTCCTTTAATGATTTTAAAGCTTCTCTTTCTTCTTCATTCAGATCTTTTCTTATTATAATATTTTCCATCCCCGCCTCTTTGCTTAATTTCCAGGTCACTTTAAGTATCTCATTTATTACACTTTCTGATGTAAACTTGACTCTCATTGGTCTTGTTTCCCCTTTCTTATAAGGCCCTATCCTCCTTACTTCCTCAATTTCTTTTACCCACTTGTTTCCTTCGGGGTCAATCTTGCCTAATATTCCTCTCACCATGTTCGTGTCTCTCTCGAGTCTTGCGAACCTAACCTTTTCTTCCTCTTCCCTGTTTCCAAATACTATCACACATCTGTTCCTTTCTACAGTTTCTCTCACTATTTTCTCTTTTTTCTTCAGTATTTTCACTACATTTTCTTCCATTTCTTTCTTGTTCATTTCCCTTTCTTCCTGGATGATCTCTCTTAAGCTGACCACTTCTTTCTGTTCTTCTTCTACGTGTGCCCACTTTGCCTTGTGTTCTTCTAGTACATTACTCACCTTCTCCGTTTTATTAGTACTCTCTTCAAGTTTCCTCCTCAGTTCAACATTCTCCCTCTTCAAATTCTTAATCTCTTCATTGGCTGTTTCGTTGGACTGGATTAGACTCTGTATGGTGGTTTCCGTATTTCCTGACACATCCTTTATCACTAGATTCTCTACTTTTTTTTCGAGTTCACTAATCCTCATAATTAATGTTTTCACTAGGTCCATGACATTAGTATTAGCATCAAATCCTTGAAATTCCATTCCCTCATTGTTTACATTTTCGGCCATCTTTAACGTACCGATCAAGTACCTAAACAGAAAATTCCTGAAACTACTCAAGGTCAGGAGCGATGCCTTGGACGTCCTCTCTCTCCGGCTGTTCGTGTGTGTGTGTGTGTGTGTGTGTAATTCACAGGGTCGGTCAGGATCACTTGTTGGTCGTGATCGTCAGCTTTTTACCCTCCCTGAAGGGAGCTGAGAGCTCATATAGTCCGATCTTAAGGCAAGGCTGTGACCTTCACACATGCACACACCCAACCCCTTGCTCAAGGGGGACAGTAACCACCCACTTCGTCAGTGAAACTTTTTGCAACCTGAGCGAGGCGCGAACTCCCGTCAACCAGTTGACAAGCGAGAACGTTACCACTGCACTAGCGCGTGCCAATGCAAGATCGCGCAAATATAGTGAAAGAAGAGTTCTGGATAAATGTGGAAGTGTGCATGGAAAAGTTTGAAAGGAATGAGAGTGTTTTTTAATGAAGATATGAATGGAGAGGTAGGGAATGTGGAGGTGGATGGAGTAATTGGTGAGTGGTGTGTGCCTGCAGAAGTGCATGAGGATGGCAGTGCTGTAATGGACATCTGTGCAGGGAGGGGGTTGGTGATTGCCAATACCCTCTTTAACCCTTTAACCGCGTGCATTGTTTTGGCCTGACTGTCCTCTCCCGCGGGGATTTCAGCCAAATGTAAACAAACCTTTAAACCTTAATAACTCTGCACAGAATAAAGGTAGAGAAAAAAATAAGGTACCATTAGAAAGTACTAACCTTCAGCTTTCCATTGATGTAGGTTTCATGACTTTGTTGACTTTCACAGGACGGGCAGTGCCGTTAGAAGTGAGGGGTGTAAAATCACTATTTTACACCCCACACACCAGTACCAAATGCCAACCACTCTCTGATAATAGTAATATAAACATATATGAACACTGCACATACGATAAACACCCACTCTGTGTTCACTGAGGTAGGTAAAAGGCACTTCACTGCGGCTGCGCCCGCACTTCACTGCGGCTTCACCCGCTCACTGACGTTTGGTTAGCGGCGATCTTTTCATTATTTCTAACTTCTAATATTATTTTACATATAATCTGGGCAATATACATTATATTTACACTGCACTTATTACTATATTGAGTCACTGTCGCATCACAGAATTACACAAGTGCCGCAGAATTACACAAATGCCGCAGATTCTCTTATTACAATATCACTTATTATACTGGCCAATATTTACATTTTTTTCTAGGCAAAATATCCCTTATTACTACATGATCCATTATACAATTATTGGTAAAGCACGTCACTGTTGCATCACTGTATATCACTGTCACTTTCAGTATTTACTCAGAGAGTGGTACTCGGCAAAGCACGGAGTCACACAGAGAGCGACTTGGCATTCCTGGCACTGGTGTGTGCTCATTTTTCTCGTCCGAGGCCTCCGTGTGGTGTTATGACATACTCTGCAGCGGCCCTTTGACAACCTGCCGCCTGCAGTAAGAGGCAATTTCACAAGCTGGTGCTGGCTCATGTAATTGCGGCACTCAAGACGGTCAGGTTGTGTGTCAGAGTGTCGCCACGGGATCAATGCCGTCACTTGACCAAATCGTGCAAGCAGCTGCTGCACGACAGTCTTGGAGAACTGTCTCAGGGAGGGTTGCCTTATGCCCCCGACTTGTGTCTTGTAGAGGATGAAGGCGTTGAGCATGCACATATCGAGCATGTGCAGGCAAGCCTTCCTGTACCATCGGGTGTTTCTCCTGAGACAGTCTATTTCGCCAGTCATCATATCAGACTTATCAACAAGTCTCATGTTCACATTGTAATCAATGACGACATCAGGCTTCATGATTGGCTCTCCCGTCCTGTAGCTGACCTTCCCAATTCTCTGCAATTCCCCCTTGTGGATGGTGCTGATGATATTCACGACCTTCTTGTTATGCCACCTGATCGCCAGAAGCTTGTCTGACTTCTTCAGGTGCACATCTCCCTTGGATGAGGATGATGCTTCTGGGAAACTTGGCCACTCTTTCCTATAGCTCCGTACAGTGCCAACAGTGCCAATGCCGTGTTCAGCAAGGTATTTGGAGAGTTTCGGTGCTGTGTAATAATTGTCTGTGTACAGCACATGATTCCCACCAAAATACCTCTCCATCAGCACTTTTACAATGGAGCCAGAGAAGCCAAGGGGGTCTTTCCTGTTGACGTCCATTGTGCTTGCAGAGTAGATGACAAAATCAAGGATATACCCCGTCTCACAGTCACACAGCACAAAGAACTTTATCCCAAAGCGGTGGCATTTGCTGGGGATGTACTGCATGAATTTGAGATGTCCTCTGAACAATACCAGGGATTTGTCTATGACGACTTTCTGCATAGGACGGAAAAATCGCATAAATCGATCCCTAATCCTGTTGAGAAAATCCCTCACTTTCCACAAAGGGTCGGTTTGGGACGGGTTCCCATTGTCAGCGAAGTGCAGGTATCCTAGCAGCTGTCGGAACCGATCCCGTGACATATACTTCCCGAATGTTGGGATAGAAGTAATGTCATCCACGAGCCAGTACTCCTCCAACTTATGTCTCTTGATATGGGGCATCAAGAACATCAGTGCAAAGAACACATACAGCTCTCTGATCTCGACAGGCAACCACGACACTTGCTTTGGTGAGCCAATAGGTCCCAGCCCTTCTGCTGCACACTGAGCTGCATACCTATTGGTCTCATCGCTGACATGCTGCATGATTTCGTCATCCGTGAAGGCCAGGAAGTAGTCAACAAAATCATCTCCTGCGTTGCATGGAAAGGCAGGCTGTATTCCAGCATTTGTCATATCAAACGGTGGATTGTGTGGCTGAAAATCTGCACCGTCAGACCAAACAAATGCATCAACTTTCCCTGTGCATGGTTCAGTGGAAGTGGCAGGTCGCATTGCACTCGTTTCCCCGTGAGAAGGAGCTGAGGTGGAGGCAATGGGTGAGGCAATGGGTGAGGCAGGAGGTGAGCGGGAGGGGGATGAGGCAGGAGGCAAGCGGGAGGGGGGTGAGTGCGGGGGCGGTGAGTGGGGGGGTGGCGAGGGTGAGGGAGCTGAGCGGGGGGCAGGCGGGGGGGGGGGGTTACTGACCTGGTGTGTGGTGAAATTTGACCCTTTCTTCCCCGCTTATCACCTCGCTTATCACCCAGCTTTGCCCTCCAACTGCCACGCATCCCCTTTGTTCTAGGCCGGCCTGCCCTGCTTACCCTGTCTGTACGGCCTGCACGGCCTGCCTTCCCTCGCTGTGCAGGCTCTGGGAATTCATATTCCTCAGATGATGTAGACTGAGGAGAGGGCACGGCAGAAGATGAAGATGATGTGAGGGCAATAGGGCTAGGGGAACGGGAAAGTGGTGGGAAATGCTTACTAGGGCCTGGTGTAGGAGACGTAAGTCTGCGCTTCACTCCCTTCCCATGTGCAACACCAGTTTTCCCCATAGGCGCCTTCCCTTTCCCAGAGTAAGTTGGGGGTGGTGGGGGAGAAACTACATGCTCACTTTCATCACTGTCACTGTCAATGGTAAAGGGTTCACCACCAATCACTGCAAAATCGTCACTACTTGCTGTAAGTGTATCACTCTCACTGCCACAATCCAGAGTAGTACTTACAGTTTTGTCCAGTTGTGTTCTAATTTCTGGAGTGCTCAACCCCTTCTGCCTCGCCGTCGGCAGTTCCTTCACCGGTGTAGAGGTCGAAGGCACACTAGCACTGATCATTTGCGAGGAGGAAGCGAGCGACGATGAGTCGGGACGGAGGGCCATTATCATGCACAGAGCTGGACAGATACTGACTGATGCATGTCAGGGCAGGGGTGGGGGGGGCCCCCTCGGGGTGGGAGGAGGGAGGTGTGGGATGGCTGGCGTGAAAGAACTCGACAGGTACTCTTGCATGAGACAATTTGCGCACAGGAAAAACGCGCGGTGTTCAAAATATTCACAAACATTCCAGAATGACACCCACGGTTTGGTCCAGTTTTGTCGATGTCATTCTGGAATGACACCCGCGGTTAAAGGGTTAAACACAAAATGATCCACAGGTGTACATGGTGAGTGATGAGAAGGGAGGGTGGTGAACTGGATGGACTGAAGACAATGACTGATTATGTGTGTGTGGATGATAGAATGAGCAGGTGTGTGATGGATGCAAGAGCATACAGAGGTTGGGGGAGTGGACTTTCTGACCACCACTTAGTGGTGGTGAAAGTCAAGGTTCAAATAAAATTGAGGAGGAGGAGAAGAGAAGGACAGGAGAAAATATTCCATACAAGGGGGGTAGAAAGGTCGCAAGAGGATGGGAAGAAAGGCAGAATATAACAGAAGTGGAGGAGTGATTGGGTAAATTTGATTTAGAGTAGATTGGGGACGTGGAAGGTGTACAAGATATTCACAGAAGAAATGTGTGCAGCATGTGAGGTGGTGTGTGGGGTATAGAGAAGATGAAAGGGAGTGTGAGGAACAGCATGGTGGAATGAAGAGGTGAGACAGGCTGTGGTGCAAAAGAAGAAAGCATATACCAGGTAGTGAGTGGATGAGAAACAGGGGTGTGGAGGAAGCTGAGAGACAGAAGAGAGAGCTATATGTAGTGAGGAAGAGAGAGGTGAAAAATTAATAAGAGAGAGAGTAAGAAGAAAGTGGATGAGGAATTTGGAAGGATTTTGAGTGTAAAGTGGAGGGAATTTAAGAAAATGTTCTGGAAAGAGGTGAAGAGAGTTACACTGGGCGATAAAGAAGTAAGTCGAGGAGAGAAAGATAAAAATGGTATATTGCTAGTGATAAAGGGAGAAAAAGTTAGCAGATGGAGAGAACATTTTAAGGAATTGTTGAACATGGAGAATGAAGGTAATGGGAGTATAAGTGGCTGGGGAATGGCTGGGAGGAGGAGGGAGGTGAGAAGAGGGGAGGGAATCAGTAGGATGGAAGTAGTAGAAACACTGAAGAAAGTCAAAATGGGAAAAGTCCTAGGAATTGATGGAGTGTGTGGTGAAATGTTGAAGCATGGGGGAGAGATAGTAGTAGAATGGTTAGAATGGGTATGGAAGATGTGCGGATTGGCCTGGGAAGAAGGTAGAGTCCCGGAGGATTGGAAGTCAGGTATAATTAACCCCTTAAACGCGGATCGTCGCTTTTGCGACGGTCGGCCCAAAGGACAGAACGGCGGATCGTCGCGTTTGCGATTTGAGTTAATTTTGAATAACCGCGGGCAAGCAGGCTCCAGCTGGTATTGTCTATCAGTACCACCACCCTCTAGCTACAACTAGCATACTTTACCTTTGTACTACTGACCTCAGTTGTTGCCAAATATCGCGTTTTCCTCCCGTCCCCCCCCCACCACCACGGCCCGGCCAGCCTGGCTGTGATACATGGCAGCGCTCTGAGCGCTCAGAACTGTAAATCTGTGATCTCCTCTCACAAGCAGTTTATGCTACTAGGAAACGCTTGTTTCCCCAGTTGTAACACTAGCTTTTTTTCTCACGGGTTGCCCCTGTTTAGCATCAGTTTACTGCAGGCTTTCAAAGTGAGATTATGGCGAGTTCTAGCTCTTCCCAGTCAGTGCAAGCGGCCGACAGGAACGAGAATAAAGTGGCGGACGTAAGGCAGAATAAAAAGCGCGCCGTGGTGATCTTTTGGGAAGTAATATGATTGAAAATAATGTAGTATACATGTTTTCAGCTGTGAAAACGGAAATGTTTGTTGAGTGACGGGAAGACCGCCGCCACAGTGCATGTCGGCCGTACGCTCCGTTGATTTTAGCCTTATTTTCAGTGCTTATTGTACAAATACGGATTCCTAACTACCTTTACGTTGTAGTATAAAGTTTACTGTGACAGAATGAGGCTGTGGTAGAGGGGAAACCGGGTTGCTGGAGGTGTGAAAGTGAAGATTTGGTTACCCAACTTTGCAAGTCTCCACAAGTCCTTGGGTAGTCCACGAAGGCTCAACACCTGTCTCTGGAGAAAGCTGAATGTAAGTACTATCTGCCATACCAAGTATAATGTTCTAGGGTTAATCTCTGATTTTTGGCGAATATTTTCCTACAGGTACTCAGACCGCGATACAACCCCGCCACTCGGGGGGGATCGGCTGTACACAGCCGCGTTTAAGGGGTTAATCCCCTGTACAAAGGAAAAGGGGAAAAAGAAGTGTGTGGTAATCATAGGGGCATTTGTCTTCTTAGTGTAATACAAAAAGTATATGATAGGATACTTTTTGACTGAGTTAGGGAAATAACAGAGGAATTAGTTGGAGAAGAGGGAGGTTTTAGGAAGGGAAGAGGTTGTATAGATCAGATATTTATTCTTAGGTCTTTAGTGGAAAGGTTTCTAGAGAAGGGAAAGAAGTTGTATGTAGCCCTCATGGATTTGGAGAAAGCTTATGACAGGGTGGATAGACAGGGGATCTGGAAGGTATAACCCATGGACTCCAGGCTAAAATCTTCTTGTGCTGCACCTCAGTATGGAAACAAAAAACAAAAATTAGCTTTACTTCTAACCTTAATATCTCACAAACTGTAGCAGGTAGTGAAATGATTTAAAGACCATGTTACCAACAACTCTTCTTCTTGCAAATGAAAGTATCACCAGTCTCAAGATCATTGTGTTGATGAGAAATGATGAGATGAAGGGGACTGATTTTTGCCATGAAAGCAGAATGTGTTCATGCATCTGCCTGCGGCCCCAACTATGGCTTTGCTGTCAACATGAAAACTTCTCCATTACTAAATAAACTGGACACAATGATGTCCAAGCATATTCTATGGCACTATCACTGAGTTCTTTCCTAGTCCAGGCATACCTCAATTTACAAACATAATTGGTTCCAAGAGGCCGTTCGCAAGTTGATCTTGTTTGCAAAATGAAAATCCCTTACAGTACCACACATACAACATAAAAAACCCTCTACTGTTCACTGAGCTGTCAGTAGGGTTTTAAATGTCCTTATGCAGTTTATATTGTATTATGAAATATAAATGCATAAATTAACACAAGAAATACACAAGAAGAACATACAGTACAAGACAAAACTCAGTTCCTGCTATTGTCTGATGCCTATTTACAACTGGTGAAAGATGATGGAACGTTTGCCACCTGCGAAGATGTGGATGTGGCAAGCATTTCATTTCGTTTTGTTAGTTGCAAATATACATCGGACATAAATGATAACAGAGTTATCTTATGTTATAAACATTACTGTAGCTCACCTGAGGGCAGGCATAGCAGGACTTGCAGGAAGTGAGAGGAGGCAGGTCGAGGAGTGGCGTTAGTTGGAAGATGCAGGTGAGGAGAGAGCAGTGGGCGAGTCAGGATTTTCGGGAGAAGCAGGCTGAACCACTTTATTATTTTGAGTTTTTGTTCCTTAGAGATGACACGTCGGTTTCTATATGAGCCAGAATCACCACTATCAACACGCTTGCATTTATCAGTCATAGTAAATGGAATGAAAGTACTAAGAGCACAATGAGCAGCAATCCTCTCTCCTCCAGGTATACAAAACAATAACAAGAGATGGCAGTTTATCTGCCTAGTGACCCGCCTCACAACTACTGTCACATGCCACATTCAAAAGCAGGCGCAACGGGCTGCTGCAAGCTAAATTAGTTTTTTGTGGTTATGTTCGTACCTGTGAAATGTTCATTATTTTTTTCGTGTTCGCATCATTGAAATGCTCAGATCTTGAATGCTCGTAAGTTGAGGTATGTCTGTATCCTTGGAAGGAGGCTTGGCAGGATGGATGAGGCAAAAGTCCACATGAGGCGGGAACAAAATCGGACGAGAAAGGTTAAGAAAAGATCGTCCTACACCTGGAGGAGTCACAGAAAGGTTGGGTGGGCTGGTGGGAGTCTCTTCCAAGCATTTGGTGATGAGATAAAATGGCGGCCACTTCAATCTGTGCTGGGAAAACAAGTGTGGTTCCTACAAACACCCTGCACCACCACATCACCAATTTTTTTGCATTTCCGACCAACACCCAGTGGTTAAGGGTTAAGATATATGGAGTAAATGGGAAGTTGTTGAACGCCATGAAGAGTTTGTATGAGGGTGCTAAGGCTGCATTGTGTGTGGATAGTGAACTGAGTGAATTTTTCTGTCTGAATGTTGGATTGAAACAGGAATGTGTCATGTCCCCATGGTAGTTCAATCTGTTTATGGATGGGGTTATAAAAGAGATACAAGTTAGGGCGGTGGATGTTGGAGTGGCCCTAGTGAGAGAGGGCAATGTTTGAAAACTCCCAGTACTGTACTGTTATTTGCAAATGATACTGTACTGTTAAATGAAGATGAAGGGGAACTGCAAGGCTTGGTGATTTGGATGTGTGTGTAAGAAATGGAATCTAAAGGTGAATGTAGTGAAGAGTAAAGTTGTGGTCTTTGAGAGAAGTCAAGTCACTGAATGTACAGTGGGGCTGGATGAGGAGGAAATGGAAAATGTGAGTGCGTTTAAGTACTTGGGTAGTGCGATGAGTAAGGATGGAAGTTTAGAGGGTGAAGTGTTTGAAAGGGTACGACAGGGAAGAATGGTTGCTGGTTCTTTGAAAGCTGTGATAAGGAACAGGGAAGTGACCATGGAAGTAAAAAACTCACTGCATGAGAGTATTGTGATACTAACTTTTATGTATGGAAATGAAGCTTCGACCTTGTTGGAGGGACAGAAGTCAAGAGTGAGGGCAGTGGAAATGAGTTATTTGAGAGGAGAATGTGGAATTACATGGAGAGACAGACTGACAATTGAGGAAGTGAAGGAGCGCAGTGGTGTGGTTGTGGACGTGATAGAAAGTGTTAGGAGAAATACATCGAGGTGGTTTGGCCATGTGGAGACGATGGAGAGCAAGAGATTAATGAGGAGAGTGTATGCGAGTGAGGTGGTGGTGGAGGAATGGAAGTGGGATGCCAAGGATGAGATGGAGGGATGGAGTGGAGAGGTATAAGAGAGAGGGGTGTGTGAGCTGGGAGCAAGGCAGTGAAGTGGCACTGGACAGGGCGACATGGAGGTGATTCATTTGTGGCCACCCCTTACGGGATTGGGGCATTTTTGAGGTACATAGAAAGATTCTTATCAGCATCTTGTATGATGGATGTTTTGTACTGTGATGAAATTATACTGTCGTATGTATTTACCTAACCAGTCCTCACATTTGTATGCGACTATGATGCTTTCATACCATAAGTTAAGAAACATGAAAATACTACAACCACTTTTGGTCATTGAATTTACCGTGTAAGGAAGTATAGGATATGCCAGAAACACCTGATGGTTTTTGAAATATAATAACAGCATAAATATTTATTGTTTCACACAGTTATATTCTTGTTATGGAGAGAGAATGTGAAACACTACTTCTTGAAAATCACACTAGCTAAGTGTCCAGTATCTATCTGTCTATTGCCAGATGCCATAATCCCATAAGGGATGGCCATTTGACTTTGAGTTATTTGTTTTATGGGGAGGGGCACTAACCCTCCACCAACCCACTTGCTGACACATAGGGAGCACGTATGATTTGGTTATATGGTTGCCACCCAGTGTTATAAATGTTTTCTTGGGTTACAGGAAACCATTTGGCCTGTCACTCAATGTAGAGCCACCTCTAAAGGAAAGAAAAGCAATAAGAAGTGACAGGAAAGATGGGAGAAATAAGAAGAGAGGAGGGCAGGCACAGAAAAAGAATGATAAAGGCTAAGGAAGAAGTAGGTACCACTACATCAAGTGAGTGGATGATGGTTGCCACCACCTACCACTAACACCATTGAGGTTAATACACTCGTGTAGTCTGGCCATGAAAGATGACATATCTCTTTGCAACATGTCTTGCGGAATCTCCCGAATGCACTCTGAAATTTGTTTGTTTATTTTTTATTTTTTATTTTTTTAATGCAAGGAAGAAAGAACAAAGACCAAGAGCCTGCAAACCATTCCTTCCAAGAAAAAAGCAAAAATAATACAAAAGAGAGCCAAATTCAAAATCCGTTCATTTTGAGATGCCTGGACACATCATTCATTCATCATTCATTGCCAGATGCCATGTATCCCAAACAGGGTGGCCAATGGCTTAGAGTTAATTGTTTTTCAGGGAGGAGCACTAATCCCCCACCAACCCCACTTGACACACACTGCGTTTAAAAGACTGGAGATCATAGGAAGTAGGAAATACAGACAGAGGGAGACAGTTCCAGAGTTGACCTGTTGCATAAATGAAGGACTAGGAGTAACAGTTAACTCTTGCATTAGAGAGTTGGACAGAAAAGGGATGAGAGTTTGTTGCTAAATGGGTGCTATGCACCTGTCGTAGAGGTGGAGGGATGCAAGCAGACAGAACAGAGGAGCAGTGATCATTGAAGTAGCGATAGAAAAGAGATAAAGGTGCAACAGTGCAGCAAAAAGACAGAGGTTGAAGGGAGCCAGTAGGAGGAGGAGAGTTAATGAGACGAAAAGCCTTTGACTCCACATATGAGAGTTGTACTCTACACAAGAGTGAAAATAAAACCTGTGTATAAAGTCAACAACTGTGCAGAGGTAAAGAAGGTATGGAGTCGGCTTAGCACACCTGATCTCTTGGAAGCAGATTTTACAACAGATGTAGTATGATCTTTACAAGATATATCCTGAGTGAATGAAACCCCAAGCATGCTCAGGGATGATGCAGGATTGAGGTGGATATTATTAACCCGAGACGTCCCGTCGACGTATGGGTACGTTGCAACATTTTGCATTTGCCAGTCCCGTCGACGTACTGGTACGTTTTGCAATTGCAAGGTCCCTAATTTGTACAATTTTCAATTTTCGCACATGATTTTTCATAAGTATACACGGGACACCTTCCTCTATTCCTCTACAAGATGCCAAGCAGGGACAATGCCTTACACCGCATAACCTCCCCCCCCCCAACCGGACGCCATTGTCTCGGCAATTCACCTGTTACCAGTGACCTGGCCAATAAAGACATTTAGGGCCAGAGTGATTCCCCAATCGATGACAATGTGGAGGACAAAGTTTACATAGCATTAGAGGAAGAAACAGTCAGAAATGATGATCAGGTAATGTGGCAAAAGAAGGTCAGGAATGGTGATGAGTTAGTGAGTGAAACAATGCTTATAATGCCTATCTTACTGTTTGAAAACCAGTATGCTCTCATACTACATATAAATTCATACCAAATAAATAAATAAATACTGTGTTGGAGTGGTGTGGAATAGTTATCCTCCCATAGAACTCTTTTCCTTTGCAACCAGCCTGATAGAAAACCCTGTAAGGTAAGGAGGTACTCCTACCTGTATTGAGTATTTTAAGCCTGAGGTGAGCGATTTCTCTATGAATTTTCGATGTTTCTCACCAAAAGCGGAGGTTTTAGCCCCCCCCCCAAAAAAAAATTCCAAAAATGGTTGGGACTGGGGGGTGTCAGAGGTGCAAAAGTGCTCGGGATGTGACGGGTTAAATATTAGTGGGTACTTGTGTGGAAAATTTTGTCGGGTTGATAGGTGTAAGAACTGAATCTTTGATGCATTAAAAACAACAAGATTATTTTTACCCCAGTCAGAGATACGAGCCAAGTCAGACATTTGGTGTACCATAGCCTCATCCCTTGTTTGTTAAAGTAATATCTGAGATGGACGTTGCAGGAACCTAATGGAAAGGTGAAGGGTGGAATCATCAGCTTACGAGTGGATAGGGTTAAATGTACAGCTTAGAAGGTCATTGATGAATGAAAGGAAGATAGTTGGTGATAGGTCAGAGCCTTGAGAAACACCACTGTTGATAGTTTTTTTTTTTTTTTTTTAATGCAAGGAAGAAGGAACCAGAAGCTAGGAGCCTGCAAAACAGTTCCTTCCAAGAAAAAACAAAAACAAAACAAAAAACAGAGCCAAATTCAAGATCCGTTCATTTTGAGATGCCTGGACACACTGCATTTGAAAGACTGGAGATCATAGGAAGTAGAAAATACAGAGAGAGGGAGACAGTTCCAGAGTTGACCTGTTGCATAAATGAAGGACTGGGAGTAACGGTTAACTCTTGCACCAGAGAGCTGGACAGAAAAGGGATGGGAATTTGTTGCTAGATGGGTGCTATGCACCCATCGTAGAGGTGGAGGGATGCAAGCAGACAGTTCAGAGGAGCAGTGACCATGGAAATAGCGATAGAAAAGAGATAAAGAGGCAACAGTGCGGCGAAGAGACAGAGGTTGAGAGTTAATGAGATGAAAAGCCTTTGACTCCACCCTGTTGAGAAGAGCTGTATGTGGGGAGCCTTCCCACACATTAGAGTTGTACTCCATATAGGGGCAAATAAAACCCGTGTATAAAGTCAACAACTGCGCAGGATAAAGAAGATATGGAGTCAGCTTAGCACACCTAATCTCTTGGAAGCAGATTTGACAAGAGATGTATTATGATCCTTCCAAGATAAATGCTGAGTAAATGAAACCCCATGCAAGTTCAAGGATGATGCAGGATTGAGCTGGATGTTATTAAACATTAGTGGGTACTCCCGTGGAAGATTTTGTTGGGTTCATAGATATAAAAACTGAGTCTTAGATTAATTAAAAACAACAAGATTATTATTACCCCAGTCAGAGATTATGAGCCAAGTCAGAAATAAGGAGTGCCATAGCCTCAATCCCTTGTTTGTTGAAGTAACTGCTGGGATGGACGTTGTGGGAACCGAATGGAAAAGTGAAGGGTGGAATCATCAGCGTACGAGTGGATGGGGTTAGATGTACAGTTTAGAAGATCATTGATGAATAAAAGGAAGAGAGTTGGTGATAGGACAGAGCCCTGAGGAACACCACTGTTGTTAGATCTAGGAGAAAAATGATGGCCATCTACAACAGCGGCTATAGAACGACCAGAAAGGAAGCTGTGGATGAAGGCACAGATAGAGGATAGAAGCCATAAGAGGGCAGTTTGGAAATTAAAGATTTATGCCAGACTCGATCGAAAGCCTTTGAGATGTCAAGTGCAATGGCAAAGCTTTCGCCAAAGTCCCAAAAGGAGGATGACCAGAAGTCTGAAAGGTAGGTGAGAAGATTGCCAGTTGAGCGTCCCTGACGGAACCAATACGGTAAACCCTAGTTTATCCGCGGAGGTTAGGTTCCAGAGACCCCCGCAGCAGGCAAATTCGACGGATGCTCAAGTCATCATCACAGAGTTGCTTATTATTTTTACATAAGCTAGGCATATCTCTGAAAAAATAAAAACATACTTTAAAATGATACAAATATGTATTAACACTCACCAAAAGACTGTGTTCTCTTCATAACCTTTGTACAATGATGATGATTGCTGTATGACGATGATGATTGCTGTATAGATGACGATGATTGTAGTGCAGTTCCTACAGTGCCAGTGTGGTGAGGCAACGAGATGTGTGGCAGCACCGTAGGTAAGCTGAGTCTAGTCAGACCCTTCTGACAGGAACGCCAGATAACACCTTATGCCCTTTCTTTTGGCTTAGAAGGATTGCTTTTATCCTTTACATGTTTCTTGGGAGCCATTTTTCTCTTACACAATGAAGTACAGTAGAATTGTAAACACGAAAAGGGCGACAACGATGTAATTAACTAACTGAGTGGTAGTTACATTAAGACTGGCGGAGTGGTGGGAATGCCCTTGGGTGCACGCTTGCTAACTGTAGCTACAAAAGAAGTGCGAGTTGCATGCTAATTTCAAATTACGTTACAGTGTATAGTACAGTATTAAAATAAGTTTGATCCGCGGATGCAAATTCCGTGGATAGGAAGGGTGTACTGTACTGACAGTCAGAAAGAAGGTTGTGGTAGGAAAGCTGCTTTAAAATTTTTCTGTTAAGAATAGACTCAAAAACTTTTGAGGCACAGGATGTTAAAGCAATTGGACTATAGTTAGAGGGTTGGAAATGGTCACCCTTCTTTGGGAGTGGCTGAATGAGAGCAAACTTCCAGCAAGAAGGAAAGGTACAAGTTGAAAGAAAAAGGCAAATGAGTTTACCTAGGCAGGGTGTAAGCACAGAAGCACAGTTCTTGAGGACAACAGGAGGGACTCCATCAGGCCCATATGCCTTGTTAGTATTGAGGCCAGTGATGGCAGAAAATACATCAGCTGAAGAAATTTTAATGTCAATCATGAGGAAGTCAGAGGGGGGAAGTGATGGAGGAACAGCACCGGAATTGTCTAGGGTGGAATTGGAGGAGCAAGTCTGAGCGAAGAGATCTGCTTTATCAGTAGAAGAAATAGCTACAGAGCCATCAGAGTAGAAAAGAGGAGAGAAGGGTTTTGAGGTAAAGTTGTTAGAAAGATTTTTAACAAGGTGCCAGAAGGAGCAGGAAGAATTCGAGTTGGAGATCTGAGAGCATTTAGTACGGATGAAATTTAGCAGAGCGAAGAACAGACAGCACGAGTCCTTGCAGAAACATAAAAAAGATGTGATTCAGGGGTGGGTTGGCTCTGGTACCTTTTATAGGCCCTCTCCTTGTTGTGGACAGCATTAGAACAAGCGTGATTAAACCAAGGCATTCTTGCATTAGTCAGAGGATATGAGAAAGGAATGTATGCTTCCATGCCTGAGAGAATAACCTCTGTAATGCGCAAGGCACACTCAGATGGCTCCCTGCCACAGAAACAGTAATCATCCCAGGGAAAATAAAAGAAGTACTGCCTGAGGGCCTCCCAATCCGCAGCTCCAAAGTGCTACAGTTGACGTTTTTTTGAAGGGTCCACAGGCCGTACCAGAACGATAGGACAGGTTGAGGTAATAACGTTGTGATCGAAGGAGCCCAACGGAGAGGAAGGATTAACAGTGTAAGCAGAAGGATTAGTTGTAAGGTAGAGGTCAGGTATGTTGGAGCTCTCTCCAAGGCAATCAGGGATATGGGTAGGGTGCTTTACAAGCTGCTCTAGGTCATTAAAGATAGAAAAGATGTAGGTTTGTTCAGTGGGTGGATCAGTGAAAGGAGAGGAGAGCCAAAGATGGTGTTGAACATTGAAATCTCCTTTAATGGAGATTTCAGAGAAAGGAGAAATGGATAGAATATGTTCCAGCGTAGAAGTAAGATAGTCGAAGAACTTTTCATGGTCCGTAAAATTAGGGGATAAGTAAACAGTGCAGATATATTTAGTCAGAGAATGACAGGAAAGCCGAAGCCAGAGAGTAGAGAATTCAGCAGAATCAAGTTCAGGAACACGAGAGCAAGATAAGTCGTTGCGTACGTGTACACAACAGCCACCTTTGGCTTTGAAATGAGTATAGAGAAAGTAGGAGGATACAGAAAAGGGTTTGCCATCAGTTGCCTCGAACAGCTGAGTCTCAGTTAAGAAGAGAAGGTGAGGTTTAGAGGAGGAGAGGTGGTGCTCAGCAGAGAGAAAGTTAGAGGTAAGGTCAAGAATGTTGCAGAAATGAAGAAGAAGTGAGTCAGACAGTGGTTCAGATAGTGATGTATTAGCTCTTTGATATTGGCCAGACATGTCTCATAAACTGTTTGCTTCACATAGCCCAACAAAATGTAATCCGGTGGAGTGAGATCAGGTGAGCGGGTGAGCCAGTTGACATTCCCAAAGTGAGAAATGACCTTGCCCATGAACCATGGTTGGTGATTTTTTTTTTTTTTTTTTTTTTTTTTTTTTTTTTTTAAAAAATTAAAAAAAAAAAAAACTTTTATTTGATTTATTTGATTTTTTATTTTTTTTATTTTTTTTCTATTTATTTTATTGCTAATATTTCAAAAGCAGTGCACTGAATACTGTTAACTAAAAATAAAAAAACAAAAAAATAATTTTAATTTGACTTATTTTATTTTTTATTTTATTTTTTTTTCTGTTTATTTTATTGCTAATATTTCAAAAGCAGTGTACTGAATACTGTTAATGTCATGTCCTGTCTATCCATTGATGGTTTAGGCTGAAAGCAACTGCCCAGAATCCTGATACATACTTGTTCAAGTCCTGTCTGTACAATACTGGTTAAGGCTGAGTTGCCAGTGGTAATCAAGACAGCATATTCCAAAACTGATTATACATGCATTACCCCACAGAAAAATCTTAAGCTGATATTATTATGACATGGCCTTAAGTGACGAAGCATAGCCTACCTAGTCCTAAGGTTTTGGTTTTTGATTTATGGCTCATTATTTCAGATGTACAAGTAATTTCAATACTTAGTTACACAAATATAAGATTATTTTTTGTGTCATACAATGTAGCAATTTCTGATGGTACCATTCTCTAAAATCTAACTTAATGCTTAAGTATCTGAATAAATGAATGCCAACACAAAGTTATACAGAAATTTTATAAACCTTCAGATTTTAATATACTTAACTTTAGATAAAAAAAAGTTTTTAAAAATCAAAAATAAAATCGATTTTTTTTTTTTTTTTTTTTTTTTTTTTTTTTTTTTTTAGCAAAAAAATCAATGATTTAAGCACATGATTAAATCAGTTTGGTTTAATCAATGCCAACCCTACCAGGAACATTTCATTGAGAACTGTCTTCCTCTTCTGTCTTTCTTTTCTTCACTCTTTCTTCTTCCTTCTGTCTACGGGTGACTCTACACTGAGTGACAAGCCAAATGGTTTCCAGTACACCAGAAAGCCATTTACAACGCCGGGTGGTAACCGTATAACTAGCTTATGGCAACTGGTGGTTTAGTGGGTAATTAAGGCGCTCCAACCGGATTGAGCTTGTGTAGGTTTTTATCCAAGGAATGGTTGGGGTTTATTTGTCACGTAATGCCATTCAGGTATGAGTGAGGCTGGGCACTCTTAAATGTCAGGACCGACTTGCCTAGCTCCGGGCTCCTTTGCTCCTCGTGGGGCAACAGAGGATTAGTTGATGTATGTATGTATGTATATTTCAAGTATATATATATATATATATATATATATATATATATATACAGTAATCACTCTAATATCCGGACACCCAATAACCGAACATCCCCACTAACCGAACCTCATCGTCCTGGGATCAAAAAAAAAAAAAAAAAAAAAAAAAAAAACGATTTTTTGCCGTCCGTAATTTGAACTTGCCGCGCGCGCCGCGTGAGAGCATTGTTTTGGTTCGTCATTCCTCTGACGTCCGATAGAGCGCCGCTGCATCCTCCCCACTTCCCGCCTGTCTCTCACCGCGACTGGACCTACGCTCTTCGCCATGGCTGCCCATGTGCTCGCTTTTGTGGTGGTGCCGTACTTGCTGCAAGGCCTCCTGCTGCTCTCTGCCCTCCTCTTAGTGTGTGTGATGATGGCCCCGCCTCCTGAGAAAAGGAAGAGAGTGGTGTTGACTCTGGAGAAGAAACGGGAGATATTGGAGAAAGTTGATGCGGGTTGGTCTTCTTCACGCATTCTCCGCGAGTTTAACCTGGCCCGGTCGACTTTGTTCGATATCAAGCGTTCCCGAGACAAGCTCATGCAGTACACGGCTGACTTCTCGTCAAGAAGCAAACGCAACGTGGAAAGGAAGGTTATATTTACCCCCAAGTATGCAGAAATCGACCGCTCCACGTTGATTTGGTATCGACAGCAACGTGCAGCTGGTGTGATGGTACGTGGAACGGAGCTGAAGGCTGCTGCTGAGAAGTTTGCAAGGCTTCACGACGCCCTAGACTTCAAGGCATCCGAGGGTTGGCTCTTCGCGTTCAAGTTGCGACATGGCCTTACTAACCGTAAAGCACATGGTGAAGCATTGGACGCTAACTAGGATGGAGTTGACGAGTTTCGGCACAAGGTGAAAGGCTTGATCGACAGGGAGGGCCTCACTCTCGGTCAAGTCTATAACGCTGACGAAACTGGCCTATTCTATCGCTCGGTGCCAACGAACACTCTAGCCGATGAGACGGAGAAGCGTGTACCTGGCCGCAAGCTTTCTAAGGAACGGATATCTGCTTTGTGTTGTGCCAATGCTAACGGCATGCACCGGCTTAAGCCCGTTATTGTTGGCCGTGCAAAGCAGCCTCGGTGCCTTCGTGGGGTGATGGATGTCCTTCCTGTCGTATGGTACCATTCTTTGAAAGCATGGTTCACAGCTGTGATTTTCAAAGACTGGTTTCACCGTCACTTCGTCATGGAGGTCATCCAGTACCAGACGAAGACACTGGGAATCCCTCGCGACCAGGTAAAGGCTCTCCTTCTCCTCGACAATGCACCTGCCCACCCGTGCGACAAGGACTTGGTTGCTGAGAATGGCCGTATTAGGTGCATGTTTCTGCCACCTAATACGACTGCTCTCATTCAACCCATGGACCAAGGAGTGATCGTGGCAACAAAGCGCCTGTACCGTCGGAAGTTCCTGGACGAGGTGATGGTTGTTCTCGAGGACGAGGACGAGCGCAGGGAAGGACGTGACACTCGAGGCAAGCGGACTTTGGAAAACCTTCGCCGCTACAACATCAAGTCTGCGCTGTACAACTTGGCTAGTGCATGGAAGGAAGTCCCTGTGAAAACTCTTGAAAACGGTTGGTCTCGTCTGCTTCTCGGAACAGATGTGGAGTACGATTTCCTAGGGTTTGACGGGGATGACTTCCATGCACGGCAACGTACGCATGGCGACGATGTTGATGTGGACGATGTTCGTGAGTGGTTGGACGACGACGAGGGCGATCCTGGGTATCAGACGTTGTCTGATATCGAGATCGCGTCTTCGGTTGCTGGTGTCAGTCCCGAACTTGAAGATTCCGACGACGAAGGCGATGATGATGCGGACTCCTCTCAGCAGGACACTACTCCAGCCATCCCCAAGCTGAGCGCACTCCGGGAACATCTAGAGTTCGTCCTAGACTACCTGGAACACCCGGACTGCGACAGGGAGATGGGGCCCTTGGGACTCGTGGAGGAAGTGCGTGCTTTCCGGCAGCGCATCATCAATCGCCAGAATCGTCGGTCCTTGCGTCAGTCAACGATTGACAGTTTTTTCAGGCCTGTGACCCCCGCTGTGCCAAGCCCTGGTTCCACTCCGTTGCCTCCCCAAGACAGGCCCTCGTGCTCCGAGCCACAGCCCAGCACATCAGCTACAGTGGAGTCACCGCTCGATGTGAGTTTGCGGCTATCTTCAGAGTCTTCTGTAGTCGGTACGCCATCACCACGACCCACCGATGCACCCCTTGATCGCCTGCCAGTGATACTTTCGGACTCTGACAGTGAATAAACAGCAAGAACTTCTCCACTAGACCACACGGGAATTTTGAGTGTTGTGCAGTGAAAAAAAACGGTGTGTTGTGTTAAGGTTTTCGAAATGAGAGAAAAGACTCAGTAGAAAAGAAATTTAACGTAACTAACCTTCTTTGTTTTGGCTTTGGAAAATAAAAAAAAACTTGGGAAAAGTTAATGTGCAACACTAAATTAAAATGGAACATTATTTGGACTAAAGTGCACACTGTGAAGAGAATGGACTTCTGTGTGTTATTGACTAACTTCAGTGCAAGACTTCAGGAAGAGTGTACTGCAAGTGCTTCAGGAAATCGTTCTTACTGTCAGAGTCCTAGAGGAGGCGGTTATTCATCGAGGTGGCCAGGGACTTGCTGTAAGTAGCCAGAATGTTTCATATTGTACTTTTTTCCATACTATACTTACCAGAATGTGTCATACTGTACTTTTTTCCATACTATACTTACCTCATGCATGTGCAGTAGGAATGTGTTTTTCAGAGTTAGGTTCGGTTAGAGTCCATAAGTACCAGAATGTTTATTAATGTATGAACATACTTCTAAACCCTCATTTTATGTTTCTTTTGCATTTATTTCAGTCATTTATGTGCCTTATTGGTGTGATTTGGGTGTTAAATAGGTGCTATGCATGTCCGGAGGGAGTTGTATAGGTGTTTCTCTGAGTTAGGGTCCATAAGTACAAGTCCATAAGCTGGGGCCCAATATCCGGACGAAACCAATATCCGAACCTACCGATGGCTCTATTGATCCGGATATTGGAGGGGTTACTGTATATATACATATATATATATGTATATATATATGGAGCCTCTGTGGTGCAGTGGTAGAGTGTGCGTTTCGTACATGGGTGAGCCAGGGTTCACGCACCGCCAGGGTAATAAACTTTCTTTGGGAGTGTTCACCCGGCCATGTACTGCATTGGTGGACACAAGGGGTGCTGTGGTTGAACCAGTGTCGCTTACTATAAAGTATGCTTTCACCCAGTCGGCTTGTGCGGGCTGATTACACTTGGTTCACAGACTACACACACATCCAAAGCCACTCCAACACTACAGTTACACTTACAAGCAAGTCTCACCCTACATACAATCTCTTACCAAACAGCCTAAGCCACTTGGTAGAGATACATTGGCTGTATCATCCCGACTTCGGTCGGGATGGGCCAGTCCTGCAGTGGATACTCAAACGGCTGATGATGATGATTATATATATATATATATATATATATATATATATATATACATATATAATATATATATATATATTTGTGATGTGGTGTGTGGGAGGAAGAGAAGACGGAGGGGGATTCAAGGAACAGTGTGGTGGACTGAAGAGGTGAGACAGGCTGTGGCACAAAAGAAGAAAGCATACAATGAATGGATGAGAAATAGGGACGTGGAAGAAGGTGAGAGGCGGAAGAGAGAGTTATATGCAGAAAGAAAGAGAGAGGTGAAAAGATTAGTAAGAGAGAGTAAGAAGAGAGTGGATGAGGAATTTGGAAGGAATTTGAGTGTAAAGTGGAGGGACTGTAAGAAAATGTTCTGGAAAGAGGTGAAAAGAGTAAGACAGGGTGGAAGTGAAGTTAGCAGGGGAGTGAAAGATAAAAATGGTACATTACTAGTGGAGAAGGGAGAAAAAGTGAGCAGATGGAGAGAACACTTTAAGGAATTATTGAACATACAGGATGGAAGTAATGCGAGTATAAGTGGCTGGAGAATGGCTGGGAGAAGGAGGGAGGTGAGAAGACATGAAGAAGTCAGTAGGATAGAAGTTGTGGAAGCAATGAAGAAAGTTAAATTGGGGAAAGCCCCAGGAATTGATGGAGTGTGTGGTGAAATGCTGAAGCATGGGGGAGAGATAGTAGTAAATTGGATGTGGAAGATGTGCAAATTGGCTTTGGAGGAAGGCAGAGTCCCGGAGGATTGGAAGTCAGGTATAATTATTCCCTTGTACAAAGGAAAAGAGGGAAAAAGAAGTGTGTGGTAATCATAGGGGTATTTGTCTTCTTAGTATAATAGGAAAAGTGTATGGTAGGATACTTATTGACAGAGTTAGAGAAAGAATAGAGGAATTAGTTGGAGAAGAACAGGGAAGCTTTAGGAATCGAGGAGGTTGTGTAGATCAGATATTCATTCTTAGATCTTTAGTGGAAAAGTTTCTAGAGAAGGGAAAGAAGTTGTATGTGGCTTTCATGGATTTGGAAAAAGCATATGACAGGGTGGATAGACAAGGATTGTGGAAAGTATTAAGAATATATGGAGTAGATGGGGAGTTGTTGAATGGTGTGAAGAGTATGTATGATGGTGCTAAGGCTGCAGTGCGTGTGGATGGTGAACTAAGTGAATTTTTCTCTTTGAATGTTGGGTTGAAACAGGGATGTGTCATGTCTCCATGGTTGTTCAATCTGTACATGGATGGGGTAATAAAAGAGGTACAAGGTAGGGTAGTGGATGTTGGAGTGGCCCTGGTGAAAGAGGATAGTGTTTGGAAACTCCCTGTACTGTTGTTTGCAGATGATACTGTGTTGTTGAGTGAAGGTGAAGGGGAGCTGCAAGGCTTGGTGGATGAGTTCGGGAGAGTGTGTAAGAAACGGAATCTAAAGGTGAATGTAGGAAGGAGTAAAGTGATGGTCTTTGAGAGAGGTGAAGTCAGTGAATGTACAGCGAGGTTGGATGGTGAGGAATTGGAAAATGTGAGTACGTTTAAGTACTTGGGTAGTGTGATGAGTAAGGATGGAGGTTTGGAGGGTGAAGTGCTTGAAAGGGTACAGCAGGGAAGAAAGATTGCTGGTTCTTTGAAAGCAGTGATAAGAAACAGGGAAGTGAGCATGGAAGTGAAAAAGTTACTACATGACAGTATTGTGATACCAACTCTAACGTATGGAAGTGAAGCTTGGACGTTGTTGGAAGGACACAAGTCAAGAGTGAGAGCAGTGGAAATGAGTTATTTAAGAGGAGCCTGTGAAGTCACATGGAGAGACAGGCTGATGATTGAGGATATAATGGAGCATTGTGGTGTGGATGTGGATGTGATAGGAAGTGTTGTGAGGAACACACTGAGGTGGTTTGGCCATGTGGAGAGGATGGAGGGTGAAAGACTGACGAAGAGAGTGTATGTGAGTGAGGTGGAGGGGGGAAGAGGGAGGGGGAGGCCGAGGATGAGATGGAGGGATGGGGTGGAGAGGTATATGAGACAGGGGGTGTGTGAGTTGGGTGCAGGGCAGTGAAATGGCAGGAGACAGGGCGACGTGGAGGCGATTTGTTTGTGGCCACCCCAAACGGGATTGAGGCATCTGGCAATAGATATATATATATATATATATATATATCTATATATATATATATATATATTATCATAAAATGCTACATGCTCCAGTCCAAAGTCCTATACCCAGGGGCAACGCCTTAGCCCTTCAGGGCTACCAGGCGTAAAACCAAATTACAGTATTATTATTTTTTTTTATATACTGTATATAGTATATATATATATATATATATATATATATATATAGTGTTTATACATATGCACTGTACTGTTTACACACACACACACACACACACACACACACACACACAATTTTTTCTTACCATATACAATCATTATGATCCTGTACGATACCTCACTGGTTAACGTATGATCTCTATTTTCACTTAGACAATTGCCCTCATGCAAGCCTGTAATCATTTGTTTGTTCCAAGAAGGACTGTGAATTCATCACAGTCTGGTGTGTTAGTGTCAGCAGTGGAATAGTAATGTGGTGTTGGCATTCAATCAGCAAGTGAAGTGCATTGAAGTCAAATAACTGCATATTTAGGTTAGTTGTAAACTTGTTTTTAGACTCATTTTTGGTGGTAAGCAGCAATTGTAGTGCAGTGAAATGAACTAACCACATGTTTAGATGAGTTAGAAACTTGCATTTAGACTTTATTGGGTGGGTGACCCTTGGCCAGAAATGTTTCCTATTGAACCCACTTTATAATTAACTCAATATAGAATAAATCATAATGCAGTTGATTTTTTTTCAAATGCATCCTTATTACAAAACGAGGGCCTGTTGTGCTTCACAAGTTGCTAAAAGCCATTAGGGAAAAGAAATGGGAGGTGCATAATAAAATTTGTAACAATGTATGAGTGACAAATTGGATTTTGACTGTATTTACTTGTGGCTGAGTTTTCTGTCTAGAACTGTTGTTGCTGTTATAGTTGTTGTTGTTGTTTTTGTTGTTTGATTGCCTGGTGTGTCACTGAGGTTGAACACTGGAGCAGCGGGGGAAACTGATCGCCTTAGTGGCTCTTGGGTGAGGAGATCGGAGAAAATCAGCATCCTGGCCACTGCTTTCCTGGTGGGTGAGGTACCCAACAGTTCAGGAGAGTTGGGAGGTTTTAGCTTCTAGGAGATTCCATGGGAGATGGTATCACAACAAAGAGGTGTCCCATTGGCACCATTGATGGTTGCATGGCTAGTTACCAAGCTTGTAACCAGACTTCACCTTAATGTTAGTTTTTCCTGGGATAAACAGTAGCTTTATGTCTGATTCCTAATTTTAAGTGCATGGAGGAGTGATTTGCTGAGTATAGGAGAATAAAATGTTGGTTCCATTGCTAGAATGAAAAGTGGATGAAATAAGTTTAGATTCAACTGTTGCCTCTCCTGGCTGTAAAGGGGATCTTCTTTCATGGTAAAAGTACTCTTTACAGTGCATGTGTGGCAAGTTTTATGTTGTATATCAGTGAGACTTTGTTTGTGAGAGAAGAGGATACAAAGAGATAGAAAAAAAATGTTAACATGGATGAGTAGGGCATCTCTGAATGACAGAAATGAGAATAGTGTGTTGTGACGGAGATTTGGCATAAGAAATAAGAGGTGCTACCCAAAAATTTCACTAATTTGAACAGAGGGAGTCAACCGTTTGCAATTGCCTTTAGTGCTAGGAGGAGTCAGCAGCACCCCTTGTGCATCAGTGTGGCCCTGGCCGTGTCTGTGAGCGGATGTGTTGTAGAGCTACACTTACTATTGTAACGTGGTGTCTGTGTGGTTTGGCAGTTTTGCAATGGCGGACCTCACGGAACAAAGAACCTGCATCAACTTCTGCGTCAAGATCAACAAAATGGCTGCAGAAACTCATCGGTTGCCTCAGCAAGCCTTTGGTGACAATGCTACATCCCAAAGCAGAACATTTTTCTGGTACAAGCGGTTCAAGGAAGGACAAGCGTCCATCGAAGACAGTGACCGTTCTGGACGACCGTCAACGGCAACAACACCAGAAAACGTCGGAAATATTCGTCAGGCTATCCTTGCAGATCATAGACGAACTATCCATGATGTTTGTGAAACTGTTGGACTGTCGCACGGGAACGTGCAATGCATTTTGTTGGGCGTGTTGGGCATGAGACGCATTGCTGCAAAATTTGTGCCTAGACTGCTAAGTGACGAGCAGAAGGCACATTGCAGTGAGCTCAAGAATCAGATCAGAGATGACGCCACCTTCATCTCCAAGGTCATAACTGGTGATGAATCATGGGTTTACGGTTATGACCTGGAGACGAAGCAGCAGTCATTGCAGTGGAAGTCTCCCAATTCACCGAGGCCAAAAAAAGCATGTCAAGTTCGCAGCAACGTCAGGTTGATGTTGATAATTTTCTTCGATGCCCAAGGGATTGTTCACAAGGAATTTATCCCACCCGGTCAATTTGACAGTGGAAAGATTTGCCGTGAAGTTTTGCAGCGTCTGAGGGAAAACATCCACCTCGAACATCCAGAACAATGGAAGAACAAGGATGGTCCTGCATCATGACTGCCCCCGCCCACACATCAGTTGTTGTCCGGCAGTTCCTGGCTTCCACTAACATGGTAGTCATTCCCCATCCACCCTATTCGCCCGACCTAACCTCCTGCGACTTTTCCTGTTTCCCAAGCTGAAATTACAACTGAAAGGACATCGATTTGACTGGATTGAGGAGATCCAGACAGAATCACAGGAGGTGCTCAAAACCATCATGCCTGAAGCCTTCCAGGGATGCATGGACTTATAGAAAATGCACTGTGACCACTGTATACACGCCCAAGGGGACTACTTCGAAGGTGACAGTGAGAACTAGGAGGTAAGGTAACTTATTTTCCTACAGTATTTAAATTACTGGAACTTTTGGGTAGCACCTCATATTAGAGAATTGATTCATACCAGTAAGTTGAGATGGTTTGGATATGTTGAGAGGAAAAGGGAGGGTGATTGGTTGAGGAGGGTTACAGATATGAATATGGAGAGGAGAATTCCCAGAGGCAGATGGAGCAAGACGTAGGGCGAGGTCATGCTTGGTGACATTATAGCTTGGGGACTGGACAGGGAAATAGCACAAGACCACCACACATAGAAAGCTTCCATCAAGTGAAAAGGCACACATGTGGTTGCATGGTCATTAGTCTGTCAACATATGAATAAATGTATACAATTCTTTGGTTATCCTACTTCTCTAAAGTGGAATTTGTTTTGTCCCTTCTCAGAAATCTCCTTTCTAGCACAAATGTCCATCAAAGATTTCCTGTTCGCATTGACTCTTGGCCCTCAAAAGCTTACTAATACATTTCATTTTCTCACTTCGTGCTTGTGGATTCAAATTACATGCACAAACAGTGTATAGAGAGTCTTTCTTATTTTGTACAATACTGTATTTACTTTCTGTACCCTTTTACATGTGCTGGTGAGGGATAGCTTTCCTCTGTGGTGCCTGGTTATACAGACATCTGTCAACTCTTTCCATGGAGAAGGCACCTTCAGCCTGCTATCTGCCAGGTTTACATTCAGATAAACCTGGGGTTGCAGCATTAGCAACAAAAACTTTTTTTAGTTTTTCAGGTATACAGATATTTGTCCTTTTAGTGTAGTGGGAAAGATATATGGAAGAATGCTTTTTGGCAAAGTTAGGAAGAGCCAAGGAATTGTTTGGGTAGGAAAGTGGGGTTTAGGAAGGGGAGGGGGTGTACAGACCTGATATTCTCTTGAAGTTGTATAATAGAAAGGTATTTAGAAAAGGGAGAGAAGATGTAGGCAGCCTTAATGGATGTGGAGAAAACATGTGACGGAGTAAACAGACAAGGAATCAGGAAGATGGTTAGAATATATGGAGGAGAGTATGTATGACGGTTCAAGGGCATTAGTGCATTTGGAAAAGAACTTGAGTGAGTTTTGCATTTTGAATGTTGAACAGAAACAAAATTATGTTTCTGTTCAGTATAAATGTGGATAGTGTTATAAAAGATATCCAGGGTATAGCAGTGGGTGCTTGAGTGTTCCTAGTGAGGGAGGGTAGGTTTGGTTGTTGCCTGTACTTGTTTTTTTGTTAATGATACTGTTAAGTGAAGAGTAGTGGGAGTTCCAGGGCTTGAATGAAATTGGGAGTGTGTGAAGAAACAAAATTTGAAAAAAAAAATGTAGCAAATAGTAAAGAATGATCTTTGAGAGATGAAGTCACGGAGTTCATCGCGAGGTTGAAGTCATGAAATAAGGGAACATCAATACCCTCAAATATTTTGGTATTGTGATTAGCAGGGATGGAAGCTTAGAGGATGAAGTGTGAGAAAGGGTACAACAGGGAAGGAAGGTGGTTTGTGCATTGAAGGCAGTGGCAAGGGAGAGTAATGTGAGCATGGAGCTATAAAAATTATTGCACATCGGTATTGTGTTCTCCACTCTAATGTGTGGAAGTAAAGCTCAGACTTTGTTGGAAGGACACAAGTCAGAGGTGAGAGGAAAGGAAATGAGATGAGAGAAACATGTGTCAGTTTGGTATAATAACTATCTACCCATTGCCAGATGCCATAGGAGTGGCCATGACATCTGGCATTAGATGGATTTTGGTATTAAGGTACTGTATGTGGCTATTGATAGCAAAATAAACTCATGCTACTCTACAGTGTTTGAAATGAGTCACCGTATTTGGAGAGGTCATCATCTTCAACAATGGCAGCCTTCCAAGCAGGGGGGTTGGGGGGTGAGGGGGGGCAGAGCAAGGCATCTACAGCAATTTGTTGTACACCCATTCTAGTAAATATTTTAAAAATCAGGCAAATACAGTATGTGGCCATATGCAGTGGGTAATGGGTACCAAAGCACTATTCAAAGGTTCAGAATGTAGTATTCACAGTATCATGAACATTTTTTAAAACTAAAAACAGGTGTTCCTCCTCTAATGTGGTTTGCTGTAACGCGATATTACTGTAATGCGGAACGATTTTGTGGAAGAAAATAAACATTCTGACGCAGGTATTGTTAGTGTAATGCGGTAATTTGAACTGGGCAGGCTGTGACACGGTGGATTTTAGTGCAAGTTCTCCCCCTAATGTCATCTCCGGCGATGTATGTCTGGTCTTCTCCTCACAAGGTACAGTACAATTAATAAAAAAGTCCTGTTTCGACCATGTGTATTTTTTATAACCATATTAATGTTTTTAGGAGGATTAAACTAGGGGGTATAAAAAAATGTTGTACCACAAAGGGGGGGAAAAGTGGACTTCAGGTAGGGGTGCAGAAGGATATAGGGGTTTTCAAGAGTCCCTCTAATGCAATAATTGCCTAATACGAGGTCAGTGTGGAAGCAAATGCTCACGTTAGGGAAGGAACACCTGTATGTCGGGTGATTGTCATCTTCATTCTTCCATGAATTGTGAACTCTGTGGAAGCATTTTGTCAACTTTTCATGCTAATGAGATGAAAAAAATTAATTAGAAAGTTGATATACTGTATTTTAAGCATTTCTGTTGCATAAAAGCATACCACAGAATGAACGTACAGTGACTAAATATCATCATTAGGTAAGTGTAAGGACATATTGTGAACTTTGCAGCTTGAGTTGTCTTCATAGTCTGATGATCATCTTTAGTAGGTTCCAAGTGAATTGCCATGTCTCCTAACTTTCAAAATATAAATAATAAGAGTTATGTTTTTATTTACTTGTTGAATGATCATAAATGTAAAATGAATATATTCCACATCACAATATTGAACACATCTTACTTGAGGGGGCTTTTATGGCCCAAGGTGGGTCTTCCTGCATAGTCTGTTTCAATGGTTCTTCATTGTATTTGGGGGGTCAACCCCCTCTTCCAAACACCCTGCGTTTCAAACACTGATGATGAAGTTTAAAACATAGACATTTCTTCAGTATAACAAATGATCTTTGGGAATGCCCAGCTGCAGCAACCATTGTTCTATTGTTCATTAGATTCACATCCACTTTAGCCAGGACCATATTAATAACAAAACAGAAGTAACAGCTGATTGCTTTTCAGATCTCATACATATTTTGTGTACTTTCCAGATCTGTTGTGTCGAATTCAGTCCCATGCAGACCAAATTGAGTCCCTGACCTCACCAATGCTGCAGCGTGTTGAAACAGTATATGTGTTGGGACTGTTGCTGCTGGGTAAGCAGCGTCGTGAGGTGCAGGCACAGCTGGCCACACTCTGTCTTATACCACGCCTCTCACAGCTTTTTGACCTCTTTATATGGAAATGTGAAACGTGAGTACTGGGTTATTACTGCTGACTGCCTCCAGAAATAGTTATAACTGACAATAATGATAAATAAGGGCACCCACCATCTTTCACTCACTATAATGCTCCCCATAAGTGATTGCACTGAGTGACTGTGTAGCTGGTATTTCTCCTTATGGTTTGGGATGATGTCTGTATAGCCAAAAACAGATGCCCGGTGGTTTAGTGGGAGAAGATGCTCCAGCCAGATGTGGTCCATCAGTGGTTTAAATCCAAGAGATTGTTGGACTTCATTACTCACATAATGCCACTCAGATGCAAGCTAGTTATCCTTGCCTTATACGGTATATCTGGAATTAGTGGCATAACTCAGGGCCATTGTACCCCTGATGGGGTAACAGAAATTCAGGTGGTGGATTGATGAATAAGTAAGGAGCTACCAAAATGTTTGTGGGGATTTCTTTTCTTATTCATGAGTTCAAAGAGGACAGAATTGAGGTCTAGGTCTCCCCATTCTGTATGAACATGAGAATTTAGGTAGAATGATGGTGTAATTGTGATTAAGTAACTGTACAGGGTAGAAATACTGAGAGAGGAGGAATGGATCCTTTTCATTTATATCAAGCATGCTTTTTTAACCCCTGAACCGCGGGGCGTCACTTTCGTGACGCTTGGGAGCAAGGGATCATACCGCGGGGCGTCACTTTTGTGATTCTGTGTTATTTTGAATTCGCCCGGGCTTTCAGGTGGTGGCTTGTATCATCTATCAGTACTATCAGTGTCCAATACTAGTCAACACTCCTAATCTTATCTGTACTCCCATCCATTGTTGACAATTTAGCCATTTCTCCCCGTTCTTGACTCCCCTTCCTACCTCCCCTTCATTACTCTATCCTCTCGCCTGCCTGGCTGTGCTATGCTAAGTAAATCATCCCTGGAATTTTTCACTGATTTCTTCTATTGAAATAAGCCCTATGCCCAATTCTTATACCAAATAATATATACAAGAAAGAAATAAGGTAAATGAGAGTGCCATACACCTAGAATTGGCTAATTATCACCTGACAGCACCTCACGTGCACTCGTTCGCTAATTTTCGCTGTTTATTTCCCCTTGAAATATGCCATATAATCTATTTTCATAATAAAAATATATATAAGAAAGGAAGGAAGAAGCCTAAGTGATATTTACATTCACCTGGAACTACCTAATTATTGCAGGCCACCTCACTGTATTCTATGCTAAGTAAATCTTCCCTGGAATTTTCCACTGATTTCATCCATTGAAATAAGCCCTATGCCCTATTCTTATACCAAATGATATATACAAGAAAGAAATAAGGTAAGTGATATTGCCATACACCTGGAATTGGCTAATTATCACGTGTCGACACCTCACGTCCACTCGTTCGCTAATTTTCGCTGTTTATTTCCCCTTGAAATATGCCGTATAATCTATTTTCGTAATAAATATACATATAAGGACGGAAGGGAGAAGCCTAAGTAATATTTACATTCACCTGGAACTACCTAATTTATTATGTATTGTCTTGGTTTTCTGCCAATCATTTCATTGCTATATATTAGCAGGTCTCACAAGGCTAAAGTTGGTAGTATTGCACTCACCCTAGCCAGGCGGCAGGAGGCCACCGCTATCAGTTCATTGTCGTCTTTCAAGGTGAAAGTACGTCTGATTCGCTCCTGCTAAATTCCGCCATTTTTTAGCCCCATGCAAAGGCCCCTGTGACCTTTACCCCCTACTAAACCTTGTGTGGAAAGAGGTAAAGGGCTGACAGTTGATAAAGAGTGACTACGATCTTTCTATTGAGTAAAACAGTGCAAGTGGAATTGTAAATAATGTGTAAATATTGTGTAAACAGCAAGTGAAAGCAATGAATGTATATATAAGTGAACAGTGGAAAATAGTTTTATAAGTTACTTCAA
Source organism: Coenobita brevimanus (assembly GCF_032717465.1). Taxonomy (NCBI): domain Eukaryota; kingdom Metazoa; phylum Arthropoda; class Malacostraca; order Decapoda; family Coenobitidae; genus Coenobita; species Coenobita brevimanus. The sequence continues at coordinate 30,597,760 of NC_137050.1, forward strand.
GTGACAGTGCATAACACAGTGTAAATAAAATAGAAATGTAAATAATGTAAATAAAATAGAGAACGTAAATAGAAATGGCTCAGTTGGTAAGCTGCTATACTCACGCAGTTGCAAGCGCTGGTTCGAATCCTTTTACCCCTGGGGGTAGGGGGATGTTTCAAGAATACTCCCCCAGTATCCCTGCTTGTCGTAAAAGGCGACTAAAAGGGTTGGCGGAGGGTTAGTGCCCCTCCCCGGAAAGCAACTAACTAAAAAAACAAACAATAAGCCTCGGACAAGGACTGACCAAACGATGATGACCAAGGACCGGACAAAGGACATGGTTATCGGAACCTGAATGTAAAGGGAGCGAATGATGAGGTGAAAGAGAGAGAGATTGTCCAGGTTCTTGAGGGTGCGAAAGTGGAGGTATGTGGAATAACTGAAACAAAATGGAGAGGAGAAAATGTGAGAGAATGGGAGTATGGATGGGGTATATGTGCAGGAGTAGGTGAGAATGAGAGGGCAAAGGAAGGAGTATGTATAGTTGTGAGTAAGATGGAAGAGGAGGATAAGACAGTATGGATCAGTTGGGTCAAGGATTGTGTGGGTGAAGTTGAAAGTTGGAATACAAATGTGGGCGATTGTGTGTGTGTGTATGCGCCAACGCAAGATCGTGCTAGAAGAGTGAGAGAAGAGTTCTGGACAAATGTAGAAATGTGCATGGATAAGTTTGGAAGGAATGAGAGAGTGTTTTTGATTGGTGATATGAATGGTAAAGTTGGGAATGTGAAGGTGGATGGAATAGTTGGTGAGTGGGGTGTGCCTGCTGAGGTAGATGAGAATGGGAGTGCGTTAGTGGACATTTGTGCTGGGAGGGGGTTGGTGATAGCCGATACCCTGTTCAGGCATAAAATGATCCACAGGTATACATGGCGAGTGATGAGAAAGGTGGGTGGTGAACTGAATGAAAGGAAGGCAATGATTGATTATGTGTGTGTGGATGAAAGGATGCGAAGATGTGTAATGGATGCAAGAGTTTATAGATTTTGGGGAAGTGGACTTTCTGACCACTACTTGGTGGTGGCCAGAATTAGAATTCAAGTAAGATGGAGGAATAGAAGAAGGGAAAGACGAGGGGAAGGAGTAGTTGTAAGGAGAGTGGAAAGGTTACAAGAGGATGAGAAAATGGCAGAGTATAAGAGAGAAGTGGAGGAACGATTGGGCAAATATGAATTGGAGCAGATGGGAGATGTGGAAGGTGTGTGTAGGATATTTACAGAAGAAATATGTGCAGCATGTGATGTGGTGTGTGGAAGGAAGAGAAGACAGAGGGGGGGTGCAAGGAACAGCATGGTGGACTGAAGAGGTGAAACAGGCTGTGGCACAAAAGAAGAAAGCATACAATGAATGGATGAGAAATAGGGGCGTGGAAGAAGTTGAGAGGCGGAAGAGAGAGTTATATGTAGAAAGAAAGAGAGAGGTGAAAAGATTAGTAAGAGAGAGTAAGAAGAAAGTGGATGAGGAATTTGGAAGGAATTTGAGTGTAAAGTGGAGGGACTGTAAGAAAATGTTCTGGAAAGAGGTGAAAAGAGTAAGACAGGGTGGAAGTGAAGTTAGCAGGGGAGTGAAGGATAAAAATGGTAGATTACTAGTGGAGAAGGGAGAAAAAGTGAGCAGATGAAGAGAACACTTTAAGGATTTGTTGAACGTAGAGGATGGAAGTAATGCGAGTATAAGTGGCTGGGGAATGGCTGGGAGAAGGAGGGAGGTGAGAAGACAGGAAGAAATCAGTAGGATAGAAGTTGTGGAAGCAGTGAAGAAAGTTAAATCGGGGAAAGCCCCAGGAATTGATGGAATGTGTGGTGAAATGTTGAAGCATGGGGGAGAGATAGTAGTAGAATGGATGTGGAAGATGTGCAGATTGGCCTGGGAGGAAGGTAGAGTCCCGGAGGATTGGAAGTCAGGTATAATTATTCCCTTGTACAAAGGAAAAGGGGAAAAAGAAGTGTGTGGTAATCATAGGGGCATTTGTCTTCTTAGTATAATAGGAAAAGTGTATGGTAGGATACTTATTGACAGAGTTAGAGAAAGAACAGAGAAATTAGTTGGAGAAGAGCAGGGAGGCTTTAGGAAGGGAAGAGGTTTTGTAGATCAGATATTCATTCTTAGATCTTTAGTGGAAAAGTTTCTAGAGAAGGGAAAGAAGTTGTATGCGGCTTTCATGGATTTGGAGAAAGCATATGACAAGGTGGATAGACAAGGATTGTGGAAAGTGTTAAGAATATGTGGAGTAGATGGGAAGTTGTTGAATGCTGTGAAGAGTATGTACGATGGTGCAAAGGCTGCAGTGCGTGTGGATGGTGAACTAAGTGAATTTTTCTCTTTGAAAGTTGGGTTGAAACAGGGATGTGTCATGTCTCCATGGTTGTTCAATCTGTACATGGATGGGGTAATAAAAGAGGTACAAGGTAGGGTAGTGGATGTTGGAGTGGCCCTGGTGAGAGAGGATAGTGTTTGGAAACTCCCTGTACTGTTGTTTGCAGATGATACTGTGTTGTTGAGTGAAGATGAAGGGGAGCTGCAAGGCTTGGTGGATGAGTTTGGGAGAGTGTGTAAGAAACGGAATCTAAAAGTGAATGTAGGAAGGAGTAAAGTGATGGTCTTTGAGAGAGGTGAAGTCAGTGAATGTACAGCGAGGTTGGATGGTGAGGAATTGGAAAATGTGAGTATGTTTAAGTACTTGGGTAGTGTGATGAGTAAGGATGGAGGTTTGGAGGGTGAAGTGCTTGAAAGGGTACAACAGGGAAGAAAGGTTGCTGGTTCTTTGAAAGCTGTGATAAGAAACAGGGAAGTGAGCATGGAAGTGAAAAAGTTACTACATGACAGTATTGTGATACCAACTCTAATGTACGGAAGTGAAGCTTGGTCATTGTTGGAAGGACACAAGTCAAGAGTGAGAGCAGTGGAAATGAGTTATTTAAGAGGAGCCTGTGAAGTCTCTTGGAGAGACAGGCTGACGAATGAGGATATAATGGAGCATTGTGGTGTGGATGTGGATGTGATAGGAAGCGTTATGAGGAACACACTGAGGTGGTTTGGCCATGTGGAGAGGATGGAGGGTGAAAGACTGACAAAGAGAGTGTATGTGAGTGAGGTGGAGGGGGGAAGAGGGAGGGGGAGGCCGAGGATGAGATGGAGGGATGGGGTGGAGAGGTATATGAGAGAGGGGTGTGTGAGTTGGGAGCAGGGCAGTGAAATGGCAGGGGACAGGGCGACTTGGAGGTGATTTGTTTGTGGCCACCCCAAACGGGATTGAGGCGTCTGGCAATAGATAGATAGAGTATATATACTAGGAGCAATGAAAGTGAAAGTTTCACTCTAGGATGTATGAATACTATGAGTTATGAGAGTGAAGGTGAAAGTGACATTCACTCTCAATGCTAGTATACAGGACGAGCAAGTGAATAGTACATATTTTACTGAAAGAAATTGAATGCCAACAGTGACAATAAACTACTATTACTGAAGGAAACTTATGGATAAAGACTGTAGATATATATAAGTGTTATATAGTAATAGAAATATAAACTGTGAGTGTTTTTATGAATAATAAATGACAGAACACCAGCGGCGAACTAGCGCAAATGGGAAGGTCATACGGCCTCATAATTTTCATTGCTTTCACAGTGTTTTTTTATTGGAGTATGGATTCCAAACTATTTGAGAATCATAGAATAGTGTTTCTAGTGATAATATCAGGCTGTGGTAATCATATTACTGGTTGTCGGGAAGTGTAAAGTGGAGACTTCGTTACCCAACTTCAGAGGTCTCCACAAGTCCTACGGTACTCGACGAAGGCTCAACAAACACCCCAGGAGAAAGCTGAAGGTATGTGCCATAAACATATGTGATTTTAATATTCTAGGACTAATAACTGATTTTTGGCAAATATTTTTAGAGAGTCTGTCGGAGCGCAAATATGCCTGCGGGAGCCGCAAGTCAAAGCAAAACAAGCCCGGGGTTAAAGGGTTAATCCTTTAAGCATGATGGATATTTTTTTTAACCCATGGCATCCGGGTGGCATTATACTTGACGGCCTGGGGACATCTGGGTGACATGTATACATGATCTATTGTTTCAGGGTATTGTTTGAATATTCCGCAGGTTATTTCCACCACATGCAGCCGCTGGCAATCCTCCTGCACGTATCCACGTCATGCTCCAATTACCTGCGTACAGAGATAGCCCGATTATCCAGATTATATGGTGTGAAGGGGTGCCTGAAAAGTCCGAAATCACAATTAATCCGGCGGAATCAAAACACAAGTACTGTTAGATATGCTTATTTACCAGTAAATGTACACCTTAAGCAGCGGAAAGACCTTACCAATTCAATTCATAATCCTCCAGCTTGTTTCTGTATTTTTCTGACTACTTTCAGTGTGGCAAATTACATTTTCTTGCTGAAAAATTTCCTCCCTGTTATGATCGTCACTTTCCCCTACGATCGTTTCCAGCGCAATGGAAGAAACTCAGCGTTCTCAAAGGTGGATATCGTTTCCCAGTTTCCCAACTGGAGGGTAGGTTAGGTTATATTATTAGGTACAGTTAAGCTAGGTTAGGCCAGGTTTAGTTAAACACTTAGGTTAGAACAGTCCATTCCACATTACATTAATGAAATAAACAAGAGTTGTCACACTAGAACAGCTTAAAACAATGGGGGAAGTAGATTTAACAAGAAACGTTTATTTACCAACCCAGAAATAATCAGAAAAGTATAACAGACTATCAGGAAGAACTGATTTGTTTAGATGCTTTTACTGCTTAAACTAAAGTGTATGTTTAACCCCCTCACTGGCTGTGAGTTCAGAAATTTGTTTGCTCCCGTGGTCGGCCTCAGGACCGTTTTTTCAAAGTTCTAAAATAAATTTCTTTTTCTTACATATGTGAAATGACTCATCTGGCACATCTGGCTTTTTTTTTTTCTTTTTTTTTTTTTTCTTTCTAAACGCATCCTGTGATTTCCTGTGATTCGTGAAAGAATTAATAAAATCAGGATGCATACTGCATTAGCATGTAAACATTGGCGAAAACATCTAGGATGAAGTGAACTGTGAATGCCTGACTGCTTGGGATGGTACAGTAGGATCATGTAAACACACCAGTGACCTTTGTTCCCATCTCATAATTGCTTTTAATTTTGTATAACTTGCCCTAACTCAGTGTAACTGACACCGGTACAGTAAAGCGTTGTTCAAGGCCAGCAGCTATGAAAGCGATAATGGCATACATAATTGTTCGTATCATTCTTTTCTCTTTCATACGTACATGTAAGAACAAGCAAAACAATGAGCAGTAAATGTACACTAACTTTAAGGAGCAGAAATAACTGTGCTCAGCCAGTCCGAAATATATTGGAAAGAGCAATACTGAACAAAGAATGTGGAACTGAATGCTAACCTACGAGAACATGTGGAACGAAAGAGTAATTTTTTTCTGATTAGCAAACATTTTTGTTCCATAGAGTCTCCTAAAATTGTGAAACCCATAACTTTTCTTGTAAGCATACAGCCTAAAGACCTTACCAGTTCAGTTCAAATTCCTCTAGTTTGTCTTCTGTATTTTTCGGACTATTTTGAGGGTGGTAAATTATCTCTTGCTGAAAGAAACTTGCTCAGAATTAAGGCGCATGTAACATAAGCTTGTAAACATTGGCGAAAACATCTGGAGTGAAGTGAATGCCTGACTGCTTGGGATGGTAGAGTAGGGTCGTGTAAACATACCAACCAGCGACCTTTGTTCCCTTCCCATGATTGTTCACAGTTTTGTATAGCTCGCCCTAACTTAACGTCACTGACTCTGAAACAGTAAAGTGTTGTACAAGGCTGGCAGCTATGAAGGGGTTAATGGAATACATTACTGGTTGTTTCAGTACGCTCTCTTTCACACATGCACATAAGAAAGAACAAAAGAATGGGTATTAAGTGTACACCTAACTTTAACCCGCCCCATCCTGACGTTTTTGGACCTTTTTTTTTTTGTCTCAAACTTCCGCTTTTGGTGAGAAACATCGAAAATTCATAGAGAAATCGCTCACCTGAGGTTTAAAATACCCAATTTAGGTACGAGTACTTCCTTACCTGACTGGGTTTTCTAACAGGCTGGCACCAAAGAAAACGAGTTCTGTGGGAGGGTAACTATTTTATCCACTCATAAACAGTATTTATTTATTTACTTGGTACGAATTTATATGTAGTACAAGAGTGTATTGGTTTTCAAACAGTAATATAGGCATTATAAGCGTTGTTTCACTCACTAACTCATCACCATTCATGACCTTTTTTTTCCCACATTACCTGATCATCATTTCTGACTGTTTCTTCCTCTAATGCTATGTAAACTTTGTCCTCCACATTGTCATCGATTGGGGAATCACTCTGGCCCTGAATGTCTTTATTGGCCAGGTCACTGGTAACAGGTGAATTGCCGAGACAATGGTGTGCAGGGGGGGGGGGAGAGGTTATGCGGTGTAAGGCATTGTTCATGCTTGGCATCTTGTAGAGGAACAGAGGAAGGTGTCCCATGTATACGTGCCAAAAATCACTCGCGAAATCACTCGTGAAAACTGAAAATTGTGCAAATTAGGGACCTTGCAATGTTGCTGCGTTAATTCACGTCGCCGGGACAGCGCGGGTTAAGGAGCAGAAATTACTGTATGCTCAGTTGGTCTGAAATGTGTTGGGAACAGTGATATCAAATAAAGAATATGGATCTGAATGCTGACTAAGAGTAATTTTTTTCTGATTAGCAAACATTTTTGTTCCATTTCGTCCCCTAAAACTGTGAAACCCATAAATTTTCGTCGAAGCACATAGCCTAAAGACTTCACCAATTCAATTCGTATTTATCTAGTTTGTTCTCTGTATTTTTCTGTTTTGAGGGTGGTAAATTACCTTCTCTTGCTGAAAGTTTTCCTCCTTCATTATTAACACGCTCTTTAAGCCATACCTACGATTGTTTCCGGCACAATGGAAGAAACTTACTCAGTGTGCTATAAAGTGGATTTCGTTTCCCAGTTATCCAACTGGAACCCAGGTTAGGTTAGGTTAGGTTAAATTATTTGATAGTAAAGCAAGTTTAGGCTTGGTTAAGTTATAAGTCACCTCACCAAACTCCACCCTGCCACCCTTGTGATCGAGTTGTGAGCAGGAGGCGTGGGTGGGGCCAGATTCATGCTAGTTTACCCATGCCTCGCTCGCTATCAACCAGATGCTTCCTGTTTAAACTGGAGCTATCATACAGATAATTCTATGAATTACTGTACCGCTGAACCATTTGGTCATGGCCCGAATATACCAAAAGCTGGATAATCCGAACCTGGATAATTGAGCTTTCACTGTACCTCTGTAATGGATAGACCTACGCAAAAAGTTTTCCCCAGTGTCCGGATCCTCGGCTGAGAGCCCGCAACCACTGACTTCAACACCAACGAAGTCCAAAGGCCAGAAAAGAAAAGGCCATAGTGATGGTGTGATAGGGAGAGAACTCGAGGTGACATTATCGTTAGTCGTGAGTGGAGAAAGTGACACTTCCTCTGAGGAAAGAGACCATCATGATGAGTGTCGATATTTACGTGTCAGATGAGGAGGGTGGATCACATGAGTCCTCCATTGTGCGCCCATCGTTTCCCCCTGTATGTTCATCATCTATTTCCAATGATGGGATATTGACGATTTTGGAGAGGGGGATATTGGCATGGATGAGGCGATGGAAGACGAGGTAGAGAGTGGAGAAAGGAAGGAGGTGGAGGGGGGAGGGAGGAGGAAACACAGTAGGGCAAGCCTCGTGTGTATATTTATGTGAATAATGGAAGCAGAAAGTTTGTTTCATGATGAAATTAGTGCCTTATTTTTTATTGAAAGTTTTCATGTGTGTACTTATTTGGTATAATGAAAAAGTACAAATCACAGGAAACAGAATTCTGCTGTAGTGGAAAATGTAGTGGAGTGGAAAAAGGGAGGAGGTGGAGGAGAGAGGAAGGAGGAAGCGTGGTAGTTCAAGCCTTGTGTGTATATTTATGTGAATAATGGAAGCAGAAAGTTTGTTTTATAATGAAATCAGTGCCCTTTTTTTTTATTGAAAGTTTTCGTGTGTGTACATACTGTACTGTATTTGTGATGAAAAAACACAAATCGCAGGGGAAAAAATTCTGTTACAGTGGAAAATTTAATGGATTATGGATTGTATGTGGATAACAACTTTGTTCATAGTATTATTATTTAGGTTTTATGTAGTAGTAGTATTGGTAGTAGTAGTAGTAGCAGTAGTAGTAGTAGTAGTAGTAGTAGTAAAAGTAGTAGTAGTAGTAGTAGTAGTACAGGTATACCTCAATATACGATGCCCCTAGATGCGATATCCCAGCTTAATGGTGGGGGTAGAAATACCATCCTACCCCACCTAACAATGGCCAGACCCAGGTTTAACGATGGGTTTTTATTTTATTTTTTTACCAATTTTGATGATATTTTAGACAAAAATTGTGTGTTTAGGTTGAATTATAAACTGTTTTTAGACTTAGATTAATGTGTTTTAGTCATAGGTGGAGAGAACATTGTCTGATTAAGGTATTTTAGTCATAGGTGGAGTGAACATATGTCATTTTGGGGTTCAGTTTACTAGTTTGATTTTTACATCTATCTATTGCCAGATGCTTTAATCCCGTAAGGGGTGGCCACAAACAAATCTCCTCCATGTCACCCTGTCCCCTGCCATTTCACTACCCTGCTCCCAGCTCACTCCCCTCTCTCTCATATACCTGTCTACTCCATCTCATCCTTAGTCTCCCCCTGCCTCCCCCCCTCCACCTCATTCACATACACTCTCCTCATCAGTCTCTCACTCTCCATCCTCTCCATATGGCCAAACCACCTCAATATATTTGTCCTAATGCTTCCTATCACATCCACATCCACACCACAATACTCCTTCACTTCCTCATTTGTCAGTCTCTCTCTCCGTGTAACTCCAAATGCTCCTCTCAAATAACTCATTTCCACTGCTTTCACTCTAGACTTCTGTCCCTCCAACAAGGTCCAAGCTTCACTTCCATACATTAGAGTTGGTTTGATTTTGCAGACTTATATTTGACGATTTTCAGATTTGTTGGTTTTAGTGAATTATTTACAGGTGTTAGGCATAGGTTAGCTTCTTTTACAGCTGTTAGGCCATTTAAATTGGATTTAAATTTGTGTTTGGACTCATTTGGGTGGGTTTAGGACTTGGTTGGGGAGGAAACCCAAGGGTCAAAAATGCATCCCTATACTTTACATGTTAAATCTACCCCAAGATATGATACCCCGCCTACTGATGGGTTTTTACTTAACCAATTGCATCATTAAACTGGGGTATACCTGTAGTAGTAGGATAGTAGTGGTAGTGGTAGTAGTAGTAGTAGTAGTAGTAGCAGTAGTATTTGTAGTAGTTGTAGTAATACCCAGACTTCTAGTGGCTCAGCTGTGCTAGAATCGAGCATCTTGTGTGTGTGTGTGTGTGTATGTGTATGTGTGTGTGTGTGTGTGTGTGTGTGTGTGTGTGTGTGTGTGTGTTGTAAGGCGCTGGTGGAGGAATGGTGGCACGTTGGTGAGCTGTTGATGAGCTGAGCCAGCCTGCCTCAAGGTCATTGCTATAGTTACCGCACTCACAGTTGCGCTCACACTGCACTTCTGAAAAACCTACACGGGAATGATGTTTGTGGTTGATTGCGATCTTCTGGAAGTGTTATTACTGTGGAGGGCTAGTATAAGCCTGAATTGTGCCACTGCACCTCAGCAACGCATACAGACCTGGGCAAAAAAAACACCCAAGGTAGCCCCAATTCCGCACTCTCTCTCTCTGACTACACACACTTCATGGCCAATTTGGGGCCATCAGCTTGAAGTCGAAGGATTGGAGAGTATTGTGACACTTAGTTTTTTATTTTTGGTTAAGTATTAGCTGAGATATTAAGGTTAAAAAAAGGTGATTTTCACTGAAGTGTCAGGTAGGAGAAGGGTCGGCGGAAATATTGTCCGGACACCATGAGTTAATGAGTGATGATCAGATTTTTATATACCCTGTAGGACTGACCTGTAGCAGTGAACTGGTTAATGAAAGCTATATTTAACCTAGCCAGTATAGATCAAATCCCTCCTTAGCCAGACAAAGTACATTTAGGTTGAAGATAGCCAAAGTAAAGTAAATGTCACTGAACTCAAGGAATTAAGTAAAGAGTATGCTGAAATGTTCCATTTCTTTTAACTTTACAGTATGTACAGGCAGGAGAAATACATACAGACTAATGTTAAAAAAGTACTGTAAATAAGTAATCCATGTATTACCTGTGTTTTACTAGATACCAAGAACGTGTGCGAGTACCAGGCCACCTAAGTTCTTGCGAGTGTAGCCCAGAGGTGGCGCTTAAGATACAGTTCCTCAGACTTGTCCACAGCTTCTGTGACCAGTCAGAATACAGGGTGAGTTGGGCACCAGATAGAGGTAAAGCTGCTTATAACTGTCACCTGGCCTGGAGTCATTAACAGTCTTAAAATATGTTTAGTGTCATATTTGTTATATGTTTTTGGAGAAGGGACAAAGAAAGTGCAAAATTTTTATTGTTCCTTTAAAAACAAATATTAGTTATAAGAAAAAAAATATCTTGCAAAAAGGAATTAGAAGGGGAATGCAGAATCTTCCCATGTCTCAAGTTCTTCCAGTAAAGACTGATTTAAATTATGACAAGGAATCAGTCATCATTACATACTGAATCTCATGAGTCCCACCTGTGTATTCAGTACTATAACCTTATGCTATTTGTTTCTTTGATGTGTCATTGTACAGTTGGTGTTTTTATTTCCCCCAATTCATGTGTGTCACTTACCTCATGTTCTTTATTGTATAGTTTTGGGACATCTTTTATTAACTTCTCTGAATATATGACTGGTGCTAGGGTAACCTTGATATTAAAAAAAAAAGGGGGGGGGGGCAATTGTGTGAGGTATGAAAAGTTGAGGTTGAAAGCAGCAGAAAAGAGTGTGATAATGAATATTTGTGACCTGTGTAAGTTGGACATAATAAGATTCAGGAGATGCAAGGTTGAAGTGGAGAGTCTGCATTGATGGAATAGTCATATGCTAAGTTAGCATACAAGGAAGTACTGTAGATGTGTATGTAAATGAATAAAAGGTAAAAGTTATGAAAGGCATGATATCTATGTGAAATGAATGAAATGAGGTATGGGCCTAGAGGAATTAAAAGATAAAATAATAAGTGATACAACAGGATGGATAAAGTATCAATACTGTGATCCCATGGTTATCATGCATAACTGGTATCGAACATGGTGCATGATAACTTAATTGCGCAATAACAAAAACACAGAACCTGTGGGATTTATCCGAACTGGTACCAGATAGTCAAAATGCAATCCCAAACTTTCCCTTTTATGACAATTTAGACCCACTGAATACATACATACTGCCATGGAAAGTATCAGAACACGTAGGCATGGTGAGGTTAATAGAAGGTGATGAAAAAGGCACAGTAAGGATGAAACATGTACCATAGAGAGACCTGAGATGGGCTTGAGGTAAAAGTATTTGAGGCTGGGAGGTGGATAATTAGTGGTCTCCTCCACCAAAGAGATTAAGTCCTCAAGTAGGGTCTCATCTTTGAATCCCTCATTTGCCATCAGACACCAAAAACACTGCACAATCATTGTTGGCAGAAACCTGCTCAGGTGTGATATACTGATGTTTTTTAGCTGAAAAATGCATAATAATGGCAGGAGTGCAGATTTTCATCTTGCTATGATAACAAAAACCACTATAACCAAGTGTGCGATATCCAAAGGGTAACTGTATAGTATACTACAGAGAAACAAATAGGAAATGAATTTATTTTTTGTTCTTCATATTTGTTTTATTTGTTTGTATATTCAACTGTCAACAGGAAATGGCTGTACCATACACAGAATGGCAAAGGTGGCAAACTTTATAATGGAGAAGAAGCCACATATGAATGACATGGCATGTGGGATGGAGTCACAAACTGTATAGGCATGCATGACAAGCAAATAGCTATGTGGCCTAGTTCACTGGATATTCTGTTGATAGCTTTTACTTTTTTGTGTGTAAATTTTCTTAGCTCTGGTTTACACCTACCCAGTTCATGCTGTGTTGTATAATATTGTATTTTGATAATGATAACCATGATAATAATGACATGTATGATATTGTACTATACTGCTCATCATGAATTGAAACAAAACACTCTATCCCACAGTACCTCATGCTGACACCAGCTGAATATGATGAAGTACGAAACATCAGTATTTGTAAGTCTGAGGAGAATGCAAACATTCCCCTGCCAGTCTACCACTCCCCTGAGATTACCTCTACAGAGCCAGAAAGTCCTGAATCCCCACAGTTGCTGCCTCCCAGTGATGACAGTAATGCCAATCCCTCACTTGAAAACAACTGTCAGGAAGCAGAATACAAAGAGGGGCGAGGTAAATCAAAAGATGCAGGTGGATGGCTTGGAGAAAGTGGGGGAAGTCAGGGGGTGACACAGGATTACCCTACAGAGCAGATGTGTTCTGGGTCAGAGGGTCTGCTGCTGAAGATTGTTAAAGCCCTCAAGAAAGAGACTACTGGATCAACATTCAGGTATGGAGTACTACTTGTAGTTTATTATACAAAAGCTAAGGTATTGTACCATTGGGACATAGCTGCATAGACATAAAGTTTTCATTGGAGCTGCATGTAATGTACAGTAGAACTCCATTTAACTGGCATTAAAAACAACTGGCAGATTTAGAAAGGACATTAAAAAAGACTAATATCGAACAAATACTGTAATTAAAATAATAAAAATAATATACTCGAGGCCACTGCCACATCCACTGGCCATGACTTGTGGGCTTTGGGTCCCAGGTTCCATGCCTGGATGAGGGACTGTGCAGATGGGCAAGGCCTGTGGTCAGCCTCCTCCTTTATGAGTATTGTACCAACTTATGACAAAAAATGAGAAGAAGCAATGATAAAAGCAAACCTGAAGAAATTAAATCACCTAAGGGGTTCAGAGTGGCATCATGGAATGTGAGTAGTGTAAAGGGTGGAGTGGAGGAAGTAGTAGAGACTATGATCAGGAGGTGGGTGAATGTTGGTTGCATACGGGAAGTCATGTATAGGGGAGGTTCAGCCAGAATTAATGCTGAGAGGGACTGTAGGTATAAGCTGTTTTGGCAGGGAAGTGTACAGATATAGTGGTGTGAGTGTGATGATTTAGGAGAATTGGGTGGAATGTGTCGTGAATGTAATGAGATTGAATGGAAGGATTGTAGCAGTGAAAATACAGTAGATGCTTGATTCAACGAATGAATTCAGACAACCCCTATTCCGTTTTCTTGAATTTTACGCTAAATCGAGTTCCATAACAAAGGTTCAATATAAAGGAAATTTTTCCTGAATTTTGAAGAACTTTCTGCTCAATCCTTGAAGCCAATGGTCTGGCCAAGTTCTTGACATTGTGCACCCAAACCTAACAGACTGTGCTAACTCTCAGTGCTACACACAGCAGAAGTAATACCCACACTTAAATGCATTATTGTGTACATGTTAACATTGATACATACAGAACTTACTTATTAATAAAATATGCACACATAAAGAATGACCAAACCTTCTCAGTACATTCTCACCAGAATTGAAGAGAGTGTACTGAGATGGTTTGGTCATGTGGAGAGAATTGATGACATTAGAGTGATGAAAAAGGTATATCTGCGTGAATTTGAAGGAGGGAGGAGGCGAGGTAGACCAAGAAGGTGGAGGGATATGGTGGATGAGTGTGTGAGGAAGAGAGTATGGAAGTTGATGAGACTAAGGGACTGACAAGAGACTGAGCTGGCTGGCTGAATTATGTGCAGAGAAGCACATAACCAGGTGACAGCGTTTGGATTGACTCTTATCAGATAGGTAAATGTGAAGCTGCAGAATGTAGTGAAATTTTAGGGGTCTATCTGATGGGGCCAGGATTGGTTGGGCTTGAATGATGAGTAAATGGAAGCATGGCCCATTTAATTGGGCAGACTTAGGCTGTCTGGACATTGCTACTCCTCACCCTACCCTTGGGTGGGAAAGGAGATCTGGATGATGATGGTGAATGATTATGAAAGAATAAGGTGAGGTTAGTAGTGTACCAAATACAGTACTGTAGTATAGTAAACAAGGATAGTAAAATACAGTAAGGCTTACCTCCAAAAGTAGGGGTTCTGCACTTGTTGCAGAAATATGTCTGACGCAGGTAGCCATACCAGCCCCCCAGACCTTTGTCAGACCTGCGGGTGGTTTAGTCACTGGCAGAGTTACCCTCCATCAGCACCAGAGGTGGTCCTGGGGTGACAGAGGGGTTGGAGAGCATCAGCAAGGCAAACCTCATTGCAGCACTCCTTATCTCAGGCCCATGCACAGGCAAGCCAGGGCTCTTTCCTTCTTGTACCAGCTGTACACCGCTTCGTCTAATTCATCATCTATCTGTCTATCTATCTCTTGCCAGACACCTCAATCCTGCAAAGGGTGGCCACAAACAAATCACCTCCATGTCGCTCTGTCCCCCTCCATTTCATTGCCCTGCTCCCATCTCACACCCCCCTCTCTCATATACATCTCTACTCCATCCCTCTATCTCATTCTTGGCCTCCCCCTCCCTCTCCTCCCCTACACCTCACTCACATACACTCTCCACATCAGTCTCTCATTCTCCCTCCTCTCCACATGGCTAAACCACCTTAATGTGTTTCTCCTAACACTTCCTATCATATCCACATCCACTCCACAACATTCTTTCGCTTTCTCATTTGTCAGCCTGTCTCTCCATGTGACTCCATATGCTTCTCTCAAATAACTCATTTCCACTGCTCTCACCCTCCAATAAGGTCCAAGCTTCACTTCCATACGTTAGAGTTTGTATCACAGTACTGTCACGTAGTAGCTTTTTCACTTCCATGCGTACTTCCCTGTTTCTTATCACTGTTTTCAAGGAACCAGCAACCTTTCTTTCCTGCTGCACCCTGTCAAGCACTTCACTCTCTAAACTTCCATCCTTACTCTTCACGCTACCCAAGTATTTAAACGTACTCACATTCTCCATTTCCTCCCCATCCAGTCTCACTTTATTCACTGACTTCACTTCTCTCGAAGACCATTAATTTACTCTTCCCTACATTCACCTTTAGATTTTGTTTCCTACACAGTCTCCCGAACTCATCCACCAAGCCTTGCAGCTCCCCTTCGTCTTCACTTAACAACATAGTATCATCTGCAAACAACAGTACAGGGAGTTTCCAAACACTGCCCTCTCTCACTAGGGCCGCTCCAACATCCACTACCGTTCCTTGTATCTCTTTTATAACCCCATCCATATACAGATTGAAGAACCATGGAGACATGACACATCCTTGTTTCAATCCAACTTTCAAAGAGAAAAATTCACACAGTTTACCATCCACATGCGCTGCAGCCTTAGCACCCTCGTACATACTCTTCACGGCCTTCAACAACTTCCCATCTACTCCTTATATTCTTAATACTTTCCACAATCCTTGTCTATCCACCCTGTCATATGCTTTCTCCAAATCCATGAAGGCTGCATACAACTTCTTTCCCTTCTCTAGAAACTTTTCCACTAAAGATCTGAGAATGAATATCTGATCTACACAACCTCTTCCCTTCCTAAAACCTCCCTGTTCTTCAACTAATTCCTCTGTTACTTCCCCACCTCTGTCAGTAAGTATCCTACCATATACTTTTCCTGTTACACTAAGAAGAAAAATGCCGCCATGATTACCACACACTCCTTTTTCCCTTTTCTTTTGTAAAGGGGAATAATTATACCTGACTTCCAATCCTTGTCTTTTTCATAGACCACCTTTCCAACATTTTAGATTTTTCACTACCACTAGCACCCATCTCTGGTTGCAATTTCAATTTCTTGATTTCGTCCTCGTGTTTACGTAGGTCATATACTTGGGTTTTCTTTACCCCATACTCCTTCATCACCGTCCCTGGGCAAAGTCCGTGCTCCATCTTCTCAATTATTTCCAATTCCTGGGCAAGAGAAAGCCTCACCCTCTCTTTCTTTTCCTGAACCTTAGGCATGGTGCACAGAAGCTTTGGTTCACTGAAAAAAAAACACAAATAAGGTCGTAATGCCAAGGCAAAGCCACACACGCGTGGAGTTATTGCTAATGGTAGGGTGATCACATGAATACCGTACTGTATGGGCTGCGCAATGTCACTGAGTCCCTGCCGTTGCTGCTACTCAGGCAAATTGGCAGGGACATGTGGCAACACTGCACACTGCCGGCCAGGGACTTGGTCCGCTGTGGACTCTATGACACGCTTGATTTATGGAACTTTTTCCGGATATTCGATAATTTTCAGAATGGAATTTCCTGTACGGAATTATACTCAATTTTATGAAAGTTTTCCTTTTAATGGGGAAGGAAAACATTGGAAAATTTTTTTTCTGCAATCTCAGTCTTCTGCTAAATTGGTGTACATTAAATTGAGGCTCTACTGTATTGCTCACTAAACTCAGGATTTCATTGATATCGGCGTATGTCCCAGAGGCTGGCTTGGATGATGTAGAAAAAGATAGATTCTGGGATGACTTGATGCATGTGGTAAATGGCGTGGGGAATGATGAGATTGTAGTTTTGGGAGTGGACTTAAATGGTCATGTGGATGACTTAGCCCACAGTTATGAAGGGGTACATGGGGGATGTGCATGTGGTAAGAGGAATGCAGAAGGGGAAAGGATACTCAAAGCTAGGAGGCAGTGAATATGGTTGTCAGCAACATGCATTTTAGGAAAAGAGAGATTAGGTTGATTACTTATGATTTGGGGTAATAGTAGCCAGATTGACTATTTCCTGGTCAGGAGGGCTGATAGGAGGTTGGTGAGGGGTGTTAAATTTATAGGGAGTGAAGAGTGTGTGCAGCAACACAAATTACTGATATGTGACATGGTGCTTAAGGAGCAGTTGGTAAAGAAGAGGACCTATACATTTAGGAGGAAAATGTGGAAGTTGAAAAACCAGGCAGTAAGAGGTGCCTTCTAAAGAATGATGAGTAGAATTGTGACTGAACAGGGAGCTGTTGACAGAAGTGTTAATGAACAGTACAGGGCTCTCAAGAACAGTCTCCTGAGAGTTGCTGATTCAGTGTGTAGATGAACAGGGAGCCACCAAAACATAAAGTGGCATGGTGGTGGGATGAAGGTGTAGAAGCTGCATTTAAGGAGAAAAGAAGGCTTATCCAGGAATGGAAAACAGGTGGCAGCAGCGAGGAATACTTGGCTGCAAAGTGTAGGACTAGAAAGGAGGTATACAAAGCAAAATTTGAGTTACAGACACTTTTACTGGGTAACCTTAACCTCTTTGCCATGATGATGCATATACGTCGTCATAACCAACCAGAACGCACATACTTTGACGCCCCTATGTTGTCATATATCAGTGCAGCCAAAGAAGACATCAGAGAGGTTTGTTTATTGTGCTAGGGCCTTTCATATTGGCTAGTTAATGTTACCGAGGATAAAATAAGTTCCACCCTCTTTTTTTTTTTATTTCCTGCCAATCCCAATACTGTATACAGTATATGGGAGGTCATGTGATCACTAGCCTACTGGAGAGTAGCACTGCATGCTGCCATGATCAGTCTTGGCTGTGAATCATAGGAGAGTGTTTTGTTGCTCCCTTCACAGTGAATTATGGCTGAATCAGAGACTATTCTTGAATAATCTTGCAGTTCCTCAAGTGTTGAGGAGTATGAGCCAAAGACTCAGATATCAATGACTAGTCCAGTGAAGAACTAGAGAGTGATGAATTTGATGATATTGAAGAGAAAGAAGTCGATGGTGGGTGGCACCTGATAAGTGACATTTGGTGACTCATGTCCCAACCACGTGCATGAATTTACAAGTGATTTTTTCGGTCTGAACCCAGCAATTAGTGAATCTGAAACTGTGTGACCTTTGGACTCTTTCAAACTAATTTTTGATGCTGATGTGGTGAAGAAAATATGTGAGTGGACAAATCAGAGGGCAGATAACTTTTTCAGTGAACATCCTTAGAAAAAGGGTAAAGTAAATACCATTATGTGTACACATTTATCAACGTTTTGTTAGCCATGGGAGTAAAAAAATGCCCTGCATTTACATGTACCGGAACAAAAGTATGTTGTATGGTGGCCCAGCAGTGTTCTGTCCTGAAGTGATGAATAGAGACCGGTTTGTCAGCATAATGAAATTCCTATGTTTTTGCCACCTTCAGTGGCACAGCCCAGATATGCCACAGCCTGGGCCAAGCAAGGGCCAGAAGGCCAAGATGTGAGCTCAGGGCGATGTTTCTGATAAGTAAGTACATTGAATTTATTCTTATTTATATAATATTTCACTGCCTTGTATTATTTATGATAAACCTACTCAGAAATATCTTTCGATTTATATTATTTTAATCATAAACACAAGCAGTGGCAGAATCAGTGTTACACACATACACCTGTACTCACATACACACATACATATGAATCACCATGGCTATTTTCACAAGAGGGCAGCTTTTCCCTGGAAAAACAGCATGGGGGAATGAGCAGGGGAAGCAAAGCCTCGCCCAGGGTACCATGCGAGATTAGTCACCCTATTGGTGAAGGGGTTAATAGTGTTGAAAGGAAGAATATGGTATTAATTTTGCAAATCAGATGAAGAAGGAAAACATGGATATCATAGGTGAGCAGTGCGTGAAGAATGATAAAGGTAATGGTGGACATTGAGGATACTAAAGACACCTGGAGAGAGGTTTATAACCAGTTACTAAATGAGTCTGATTGGAACAGGGCAGGTTTGTAATCAGCAGATCCATTGTTTAGCCCTTGGCCTTTGATTGACACTGCTACTGTGAGCAGGGCAATAGGCAGGATGCAGTTGGGTTGACATCTGAAATGATGAAGGCCGCAGGAAATACAGGAGTGGCTTTAGCTGTAGATTTGATAAATATGATTATATTTGAGTGTGTTCTCCTACATGACTGGCTGAAGAGTGTGATTGTAAATGTGTACAAGGGGAAAGGTGATGCCTTGTACCAGGTAAAGAAGGTAACGGAGAGGGTCCTAGAAGATTTGATTAGGGAAAAAGTGAATATTGATGAGATGCAGTTTGGGTTTATGCCAGGCAAAGGGACCACTGATCCCATATTCGTTGTCCTATGGCTTAAGTAAAAAACATACAGAAAAAAAAAGGGAGCTGTACTATGATTTGATTTTGTTGATTTGGAGAAGTCCTTTGACAGTTTCCCTAAGAAGATGGAGAAGTGGTCAATGAGAAAGTTTGGGATCAAGGAGATGCTGGTTAGAGTGGGTATGGTTATGTATGTAGGTGCTTGCACCCAGGTGAAAGTGAATGGAGATCTGAGTAATGAGTTTTCCATGAATGTTGGCGTGCATCAGGGTCAATCTTGAGCCCCTTATCATATGTCTTGGTGCTTGAAGCTGTCTCATGTGACATCAGAAATGAACTTGCATGGGATATGTTGTATGCCAGAGCTATTCAACTACTTGAAAAGTAGGGCTGAATTTATGAAGCTCAGATTAACAAAAGGGCCATGCATTATTTTACTTGTATTTTTTCCCTCTATCAAAACATTTATACATAGAAAGAACAAAAAAATTCATATATTACTGTATTTGCATTTACATTTTCCATCCCCATCCTTCTCACACAGTTACCAGATAGATGAATATTGGCTACTGTTTTGCCACCACTTGTCTCACACTTATACTATTTAAAAGTGGTGAGCAAGTGTATAATGCGGAACTTTCTTTGGGTGTACATAGCCTTTGCACTCAGCTGATGATGCAGCCCCAGACATCTGATGAGGCAAGATGGCTGCACGGTGTTTATATTTGCTGTGATCATCTGCCTTTCATTACATTTTGTGCCAGAAGGGTCACTGATACACCATTGCTATTGCCAAATAACAGTGCAAGTTCCTAACATATAGTGTAGTGCACAGTATTAAGTGAAGTGATAATTTTTTTGTGTGAAATACTGAAACTTATGACTTCAAAATAGTGTTTGGTAAGCATACTACTGTACCCCTAGTGGAAAGCATGGTGCTACTGAGGGATGCCGAGGCATGCCTAGAAGGGTAAGTTTTTTTAGATTGTACGTTTAGTGGCAAAGGCCATCCTCCGTAACCCCACTGAATCCATGTTACGTTGACCTTGCTGTGCAATAGGCTTTCACTTGACACAGCCCCTTTGTTTAACGAGACCAGACTGTATTGGTGTTCTGATGAAGAGAGGTAGATTGAATGATTTGGGTGTGTGGAAAGAATGGAGGATGACAGTTGGGTGCAGAAAATGATGAATGTAAAAAAAAAAAAAAAAAAAAAAAAAAAAAAAAAAAAAAGCCTGGGACAAGGCCATAGAATGTGATCTCAGGGATAAGGGACTGTATAAGGAGGCTGCCAGTGATTGAGTACCATGGAGAGGGGTCATTAGGTGACCAAGGCTGACATTTGCAAGCATGTTGGAGCCGTAATAAACAACATGAAACAGTGTAATACAATATACCAATATTTACCCTTTCACATCAGGTGGCACGTCGACGTGCCACTAAGGAAATTTTTGTAGCCATCAGGTGACACGCACAGTATACACGTTCTGGACTTTTTATATTTGTGCGCCATTACTGAGGACCCAATAGTGGTTCTAGGTGGCAGGACTTAGGAGTTGCCATCACAGGAGAACTGTTTTATTGTTTGTTATTTTTGTCACGTACCAGAAGTATGTTGAGGTGTGTGGTACGAGATGTTTCGCTGCCATGGCAGCTTACTTGGATCTGATGGAAGCTATGTCTGGTGACTCAGATTATGTTGTCAGATGAAAGTGAGAGTGAAAATGAAAGTGCTGTCATTTAAAAAAAAAAAAAAAAAAAAACAGCTTTGAGTTTATTATTATGCCTGTTGACATATGTCTGGCAGTGGGGGAGCTCCAACACCACAGGTTTTGACAGCTCACCACACAGATAATTATTATTATTATTATTACCCCATTTGGATTGAGCCGGTGAAGGTCTATATCCAAGGGGTTGTTGAGGTTATTGCTCACGTAATGCCACTCAGGGATGAGTGAGGCTGGTCACTCTCATCTTAAATTTCAAGACCAACTTGCCTAGCCCCGGGTTCCTACATTTCTCATGGGGTGACATAGGATTGGATGATGGATGGATGGATGGAAAAAAAAAAATGAAGGTGCATCCAGTTGCCACATAATTTGTGCCACGTCTGCTGACAAATGAACCAGAGGAGAACCATGTCACAGTCAGTCAGGAGCTGTTTGATTGTTTGAATGCTGAAGAAGACTTACTGAAATATGTCATAACAAGTGATGAAACATGGATGTACAGTGACAATGTCAGAACAAAAAGACATTCATCACTGTGGGTTGAAACATCATCACCATGACCATAACAAGCACATCAGAGTCGTCCAAATGTGAAGGTGATGTTGATCGCCTGTTTTTATTGGAAGGGCGTTGTTCATTATAAGTTTGTTCCATGTGGTCAGACAATCAGTAAAAAGTTTTATTTGGATGTCCTGAAGCATTTGAAGGACGCAGTACAAAAAAAACACCTGAGACGTGGGCAAACAAAACCTGGATGCTGCACCATGACAATGCACTTGCTCACTCTTTGCCCTTTATCAATGACATTTTTGCAAAGCACAACATGACCGTCATTCCCCAGCCATTCTACTCTCCAGATTTGGCTCGTGCAATTCTACTCTCTGGAGTTGGCTCATGCAAAGTCCCCCTTCCCCTGACCCCTTTAAAATTCACCCTGAAAAATTGCCAGTTTCAGACAGTAGAAGAGATGGAAGAAAGCAGCAAACATACTTTCACTCAAGCGTGTGTACCTCAATGACTAAGTGATGTGGCGTGGTGTGGCTAGTGTTAGATTAAAGCTCAAAGTCACCACTACACAGCGCTCCTGTCACGATTGCATTATGCTGTACTGGCTAGTTTGTGCTCTGTTTAAAAAGTTCAGTTTCCTTTTTGGACAGACCTCATACCAATAATAATCTATCTATCTATATACCTAGGCTGCTTCCCCCAAGGAAAGGGAGGTAATAATAAAACAGTAAACTCTCAGTTATTCGGCATAATTCAGCCAAGCCTTATGCCAAATAACATGAAATGCCAGATGCAGTAATCACTCGATTATCCGGACATGCTCCATATCTGAACATTAGGCCTTGGCTTTATTGTAGCAATATCTGGATTTCTTTGTCCATGTCTGAACATAAAATTTTCGACATCACCAGTTGGGTGGCCTACAAATTCAAAAAATCGGTTGGGCGAGTTCTCTTGCCTCGTGCAGATAATTGACTGCAACCCACCAGCTGAGCAAAACTGGCCGTCTGCCTCCTCACCGAACGGTCATAGTCCCCCAGCCGCCTGGGTCACGGACACTCTTGGCTGCATGCGAGTAATGAAAGACCCTAACCCACAAGCTGAGCAAAAATGGCCATCTACATCCTCACTGAACAGTCAAGTCCCCTGGCCATCTGGATCATTTGGTCGCACCCGCTTGCGTGCGAGTAATGTGGACCCTAACACACAGGCTGAGCAAAAATGGTTGTTTGCCTTCTCACCAAATGGTCAAAGTCCCCCAGCCAGATAGTTCACTCGGACACTCTCGGGCATGCTTGGCTGTCCGCCTCCTTACCGAATGGTCAGGGTCTCTTGGCCGGCCAGATTACTCGGACTTTCCCTGACGCCATGATGTACGGTGAATCCAGTGTTGCTGATGCGTAGCAACATTTGCCTGGCCGAGTGAAAATGACCCTTGCGCCCATAGGTCAGTTTGGCGCTTTTTACTTGTGTGCTTATAGCCAAGCGTGGGTAGAGACATGGCAACACAGTGTTCACATGGTGGTACTGCATCTCAGCTCCTGCCTTTGTCTCTCTCAAGTGTGGGTGACTTGTAACCATGGGAGCTTCCATTGTTGCTTTTGTGGTGGTTCCCTTTCTTCTGGCTCTGATTTTCCTCTGTGGCATTCTCATGTGTGTGATGGTGGCCCAACCACCACCCAAGAAACAAAAGGGGAAGGTTTTGACTGGAGAAGAAGCGTGAGATATTGAGCAAGGTTGATGCAGGCTGGACCACTTTATGAATTCTGCGGGAATATGATCTTGCCTGTTCAACTTTGTTTGATATGAAGAAATCATGGGCCAAGCTGACCCAGTACACATGACTGCGGCGATGCTACTCTAAAGGGCGATAGGAAGGTGATGTCTCAGCCACGCTACGCCCCCATCAAGTAGTCGACTTCGGTTTGGTTCTGTTAACAACAGGGTGCCAGGGTGCTCATACTTGGGACCAAGTTGAAGGTGGCAGCTGAGAAATTTGCATGCCTACACATCGTGCACGACTCTGAGACATCTGAAGGTTGGCTCTTCCAGTTCAAACTTTGACATGGAGTTACTGGCTGTAAGACACATGGCAAGGCTTTTGATATAAAAGTGGAGGATGTAGAGCCGTTTCGCCAGAAAGGACGAGGGCATTGCTTTCAGTGAAGTGTACAGTGCTGACGAAACTGGCCTTTTCTACCATTCCATGCCTATCAACACCCTGGCAGAGGAGAGGGAGAAGACGTGCCTGGTCTGTTTTTGTCCAAGCAGCATGTCTCAGTTTTATGCTGCACCTATGCTAACGGGATGCTCTGCCTCAAGCCCATTATTGTTGGACGTGCAAAACAGCCATGTTGTCTCCGTGGGTTGATGGATAGCCTGCCTGTTGTGTAGTACCGTTCTGTGAAGGCCTGGTTTATCTGTAAGGTTTTTAGAGACTGGCTCCACAGACATTTTGTCAAGGAGGTTATCCTCTATCAAACAGAGGAACTTGATATCCTCCGTGACCAGGTGAGGGCACTCCTGATCCTCAACAACGCCCCTGTTCATCCATCAGAGAAGGAATTTATTGCTGATAATGGTTGTATCAGGTGCTTGTTTCTGCCACCTAATGAGACTGCTTTCATTCAACCAATGGACCAAGGTGGGATAGTGGTAGCAAAGAGACTGTACCGTCGGAGGTTCCTCGACAAGGTGATGATGGTGCTAGAGGTTGAGCAAGAGTCGACACATGAGGGGAGCGGACCTTGAAAAATCTTCATTGTTACAACATCAAGTCTGCGGTGTTCAGCTGGGCAAATGCTTGGAAGCAAGTCTCCATGAAAACCCTCAAAAGTGGTTGGCCTCATCTCCTTCAGGGATACGAGGCATGCACGACGTGAAGGGATTTGATGTGGGCAATTTTCACTTTCGTGTACGTACAGCAGACGAGGATATGGACGTTAACTTTGTGAGGGAGTGGTGGAACGATGATGGCGACAATCCTGGTTATCAGACATCTGATTAGGAGATTGCTGCAGCTGTCTCAGTGGGGCTGACAGAAGGCAGTGACAAGGACGAGGATGAGGCCCTTGATTCTGATCACTCCGCCACTCTATCACTCCCTCATGTTGGTGCGCTACGTGCTGGCATAGAGCAGGTGCTTGAATATGCCAAGCACCCACACACTGCATTGGCGAGTTGGTGCCACTGAAGCTGGCAATGGATCTGCAGGCAGTCAGGGACACTGTCATCCTCCTTCAGAATCATCGCACGTATCACCGTCCAAGATCGACTCGTTTTTCAAGACTGCCACCCCCACTCGTGCGAGCCCATTCTCCCCACCACCACCACCTCGTCCCCAGTCATCACTCTCAGACCCATAGCTGAGCACATCAACAGCCATTGAGTTGCCATTAAAAATGAGCTTGCGGCTGTCGTCAGAGTCTTTTGAGGTTGGTAGGCTTCCATCACCCCGCCGCATGTCCCCACCCATCGCCCAGCTCCAGTGGATGGAGAGGGAGGAGGAAGAGGTGTTTGGCATTTGTTGAGTGATTTATGTTAGCCACTAGACCACATGGGATTACTCTACACCAGCTGGAAGCTAGTGGATTACAATGCCAGTCTGCCATTCATTGGGTGGTAAGTACTGTACAGTACGATAACATCATCATCATCATCATCATCGAATCCTGTGTTGCCCCATGTGGAGCATAGGAGCCCCAGGCTAGGCAAGTTGGTCCTGACATTTAAGATGAAAGTGACAAGCTTCACTCATTCGTGAGTATCATTACGTGAACAGTGAACCCCAACCATGCCTTGGATATAAACCTGCATTTACTCAACCCGATTGGAGTGCCTTAATTACCCACTAAACCACAGGTGCCATAATTTGGTTATATGGTTACCACCCAGCATAGTAAATGGTTTCCTGGTGTAGAGGAAACCATTTGGCTTGTCACTCAGTGCAGAGTCACCCGTAGACAGAAGGAAGAGGAAAGAATGAAGGAATGAAAGACAGAAGAGGAGGGAAGAAAGAGAGGAAAGGGCAGTCACCTGAGAACAGCACTACATCAAGTGAGTGGGTGATGAGTACTCTATTTAAATTCTTTTTGCAACCCTCATCTTCTTCATTTATTTATTTGTGATTGTTTTCTTAGTGTCTAGCATTATATTGGATATTCCCATGTGTGCTTTGATGTCTAAGTAACTGAAAGACCAAAGAACACTGCCACGATAAGGAGGGGCACTGTACATATAAGTTGGATAGGTAGGGTATTACTCCACATCTGAATTTCGTCCATATTTGGACATACCGATGGCTCCGTTATGTCAGATAGTCAAGAGATTACTGTACAGGCCTACCCCGATATCCAGCAGTGTTGCGTACCAGTGGCAGTGTTTGGTCAGTGAGTATGTCAGATATTGAAGCAATTTTCCCCATAAGATACTGAAGAAAAGCCAGAGATGTGTTCCAGGCCCAAACTCAAACTCTCATATACCTTAATCAATAAAGACTGACACAAGAACACCATAGGTAATGTTATTATTCATATAAATAATACTATTGCTAAAAAATGAGACACTGAACATCACATACAGGAAGGTAAGGTGATGAGTCGTGCAGTGTTGAGATGCCTCAGGGCATCTGACAGCCAGGCAGGCAACTGGTAGTGCACCAAGCAGAGGTGGTGGAGGGCAGGGAGACAAGGAGGGAGACAATTCGGGGTGGGGGAGGGCAGGGGGACTGGAGGGAGACAATTCGGGGTGGAGGAGGGTGGGGGGACAGGGAGGGAGACAAGAAGGGGTGGAGGAGGGTGGGGGGATAGGGAGGGAGTTCCGAATGTTAACACATGATTTATCGATCGATAATGCAATCGAGATAACCTGTTCAAAGGCCCCTTTATGTTGTGTTATTTACTGTTCTGGTTGCTGAGCTCCTTTATTGTTTTCTCTCTTATTTTCAAACAATTATTTAGAAATTCCTTTGTATTTTCAAAGCTTTTTTTCATTGAACAGCACAAATGTAAATACAGTACATGATTTATCAGTGTCACAGTTTTCATCACTGTATGAAATATTTACTTTCAAAGGTTTTCATATTTATTAATATTTATTTAAAATTGTTATTATGTATTCCATGATAGGTTAGATGACAGTTCAGTGGTCAAACACAAAATATTCTTTGCTGATTCACCTGGTTGTTCACACCATTTTGTACCTGATGGGCAAGAATCTGTACCCCAAACGACAGTGTTCACGCTGCCTGTGACAAAAACACATTAATCTAAGTCCAAAAACAGTTTATAAATCAACCAAAACAAAATTTAAGTCTAAAATAAAATCAAAATTGGTTAAAGAAAAAAAAAAAAAAAACACCCTATCGCTAGACTGGGGATAGGCCTGTCATAAGCGGGGTAGGGTGGTATTTCAACCCCCATCACTACTGCAGGGTATTGCATCTAGGGGTATCGTAAATCGGAGTTTGCCTGTACATTCATTGCGGTAATCAAATGGTGTATTATACAATATATAATAATACTGCACTGTACACTGATAAACATGTCTTTTATTTACCTTATTGTGATGTGATAGGAAGCGTTAGGAGGAATACACTGAGGTGGTATGGCCCTGTGGAGAGGATGGAGGGTGAAAGACTGATGAAGAAAGTGTATGAGAGTGAGGTGGAGAGGGGGGGGAGAGGGAGGGGGAGGCCAAGGATGAGATGGAGGGATGGGGTGGAGAGGTATATGAGAAATGGGGGGTGTGAGTTGGGAGCAGGGGAGTGAAATGGCAAGGGACAGGGCGACGTGGAGGCGATTTGTTTGTGGCCACTCCGATCGGGATTGAGGCATCTGGAATAGATAGATAGAGATGAACATAGCTGTAATGGTCACGCAGTCCGGAACGATTCTGGTTTTAGCGAACTTTTTCTTATATATAATTTAGTTTAGTTGGCTCCTCGATTCTGATAAAAGAGAATTCCAGTACAAGTATAGTGCAGTCTTTTATATTGAGGTTTTACAGCATACGAGAAATTGTAAAATTATCTAGACTGTATGATGATTCGAGCCACTATTGCCAAATTTTCTGTTTTGATTGCTGTTCTTGCCTCCTGTCCCACACACATTGATGTAAAAAACAACTTGGCCAAAATGTTTTTGTGTCACTGTAGGTGGACATGTGCATCTCGTAAATGTTTGACAGTATTCCAAAAAGCGGGATAGGGTGTTACCGTTAGTGTTAATGTAAGAACATAAAGCTTGAAATTACTAAGAGATTGGAAAGGAGTTAAAATACCGTAACATACACTCAAGTAAAATTTTATGAATGGTTAATGAATTCTGTGAGTGATATGAAAGGAAAGTTTATTTCATAGAATATGGATGCCGTATAAGAAAAGGTATTACATATCATATTGATTATGAGAGTGGATATACAACCTTATCTTCGCAGTGAAGTATCACATTGTCACCATGGTGTACTCGTCCCATTGCTTCACCAAAGTATCATAATGTCTTCATTGCCACTTCAGTTCTGTGGCAAAGTGTAAAGAACTGTACATTACAGTAAAAACTGTATTTTAATGCTTGTTTTGGTACCCTTGCAGCTTATAAGTCATTTGTAGGGTATTCATAAGAGTAGATCTCACATAACCAGTATAATTATTTATCTGGCACTTTGAATTTCTCATAATTGCCAGTAATGAGGGTTCTGCTATAAAGTGCAATAGTTTTTCAGCATATTTTCTCATGGATAACTATTGTTTCATTTATAAAGCTGCAATATACAAAAGTTAAAATAATTGTGGTCATTCTATATGTTAAACATGCATTGAAGATGATATTCATAGTATTGCAAGAGCAGCAGTGAAAGCTGTTTTATTAATCATTCTTAGCTGATGTTGCATTTAGGTATTTTACAGTAGATTTGTAATGGCAGATAATGTTATTTACCATTGGGAATTTTGTGGCAGTGGGAGGGTTAGAAGCTCTGTTGCTTAGTATTGCAAGTCTGCATGTTGCCTTCTAGCCAGAGCATTGATACCAAACTTGACCCACATTGATATACTTAATCACCATGCAAAACAAACATTGTACTCAGAAAGTGGACGGTTGGGAACGCTCTCTCTCTCTCTCTCTCTCACACACACACACACACACAGTAATGTGTAACAGTACTGGGTGTATAAATTTCCTTTTATTCCATAATAGTTTACACAAACTTTAATCATCTTTACTTTTGTACAGGGGTATTTTATTGTCGTATCAAGCATATGCTAATGGATCATCACTAACACCCATTTTTCTCCCTCTCATCAGATTCTGGTTTTCAAGGGCAATTGAGAGTTATCTCCGCAGTGCCACTCCATATGCTGACCAGGTTTTCTTGCTGCGTCGAGGTCTCCTCAAGGTTATTCATATTATCTTCTTTGTGTTGTGTATTCTCCCAGTATTAATGGGCTGTGGTCATCATTTGATGTAGTGCTTGACACACTTACATAATCTGAAAGTTGTCAGTATTCCATTTTGTTCTCAGATTTTAATGTATTTATTTCTTTATACCATCCACCATCGTTATATGGTGAACCCTCACGTCATGCACATTGACAATACAGGCAAACCATGATGTATGATAAGGATGTGTTTCTGGAAAATCAGTCAGATAACAAGGTCATAAATCAGACACATTATAACTTGGGCTCAATGAAGGACCGATGCAAGAAATAGACAGTCACACAACATAAGGATAAAAATAAGTTTCCCTTTCACCAAAACTGGTAGTTGTTTCACTTCACTGTACTTCACTTGATGCTTGAACTTCAGTATACACTGTTGTTTGATTACTGACACTGATGTCCCTGATAGTGACAGAGTTCAAAGGCCATCTTCACGAGGATTGAAGCAACTGTGATCGTAGCAATGATGATTGTACATCAACCACCGAGGCTTCAGAGGGAATCGTAGCAATCATATAAGCAAAAACGGTGATCACACTTTAAAAAAAATGTTAAAATCTTAAGATCAGGTGAGCAAATGATCACGTCGGTCAGTATTAAAACAAGGTTTGCCTGTGCACAGAGTTCCGATACGTGGTGACAATAAATGTGGACAGGAAATTACAGAATATGGAGGAAGTATGCATGATATGTGGTTCTCTCCTTATTTTCCACCTGTTTATTGCCTTTAGCCTCATTAATGTCACTTATGTATACTCACAAACATCCTGCAACTCCCTTCCTATTCCCAAGTAGGCTAAGGGTTGATTGACTCATGGAGAAAGGTAGCTTCAGCAAGCAATCCACTGTGTTCACATTTCAGGTAAACCTTGGGCTACAGCTATTGTGTCTTTAGGAAGTATATTTGTAGCACTTTTATTGCCTCAGATATCATTTCTGTCACTCTTATATCGTCTTTATTTCTTTGCAGTAATCTGTGTTCATGAGAAGCATATCTGTAGTACTTACTTCCCACAGATTTATTGTTATAAACCTCTTTGTCACTCCTATTCCTCTAGCTTTACTACACTCTTTCCATTCCTCCCTGTGTTGCATCTGTTTCTCTCTCTCTCTCGTATTGCTCTGTTGATTACTTCATCTATCATATCCTTAGGATAGAAAAGAACACGATAAAACAGAGGAATAAGAGGAAGCATGGATCCCTCCATCTTATCTGGCTGATGGTCTCTCTCTCTCTCTCTCTCTCTCTCTCTCTTTCTCTTTCCAGATTAAAGTCCATTATTGTCTCCACTCATTCACTTATCCCCTACCCTTCCCTGAACTGCAGTTATCACCTCACTTCCTTGTCAGTGTCTTAACCTGACTCCATCCTTCCTTGCTATGACTAACCCCCTCCCCCCCCCCACACAATTTTTTTCGTATCTGCGGATTTTTCGTAAGTCACTCCTTCATAAGTAGGGGTCTGGCTGTGTATATATACAGGTATATATAAAACAAAGGGATCTGATTTTGAATGAGCAGTTACTTAAAATGTGACAAATATGTTACATAAATCCTGATGTCTTATTTAAGTGAACAAAACAGCAGTTTTGTCAAACGAAAACATTATACAGGTATACCTCGATATACACCCACAGCAAATTGACTTACGACCTACACACAGATTTGCCATGGGAGAGTTGTCTGTCTTTGCTTTGTGTTTCCACCTCTACCAAGTGAATTTTGGGGGAAAGAAGTAACTGTTTACTCTTCTGGTGTTGACGGGAGGTGGTGAAACACTCAGCACATCAGTGCTTGCCCAGAAGCGAGAGTGGGAGTATATGTTCCCGTCACTCCGAGCTTGCACCTCCCTCTTTTTTCGTATGCATTACTGTTTGCCCTGTTATTTTCCTAGAGTCGAGTTGTCATGCCTGGAAAGTACTGCTGAAGGGATGAGAGGGTCTGTATATTGCACGGAGGCAAGGTAATGTCCCTATCAACACAATTTGTGAACGTACTGGAAGTGCAAAGTCGACCGTCATGAAGATTCTTGCTGCAGCGCGCGGCCTGCCGCCAGAGCACAAGTGTAGCGGTGGAAAGAAGAAGATGACTTTCAGAGGTACAGATACGCTTCTGAAGAGGGAAGTAATCAAGAATCCTTGACTGACAGCAGCAGAAGTGAAGAAAATGCATCCCCAGCTGTTTCAAGATGTTTCAATTTGAACTATCCAGCACCACTTGCAGAAGGAGCTGTGTTTGCCAAGCTGCACCTCAGCCAAGAAACCACTTCTCACTGACCACATGAAGAAGCAGCTCATTCAGTTTGCCAAGAAGTATGCACACTGGACATCGGATGATAGCACGTTTCAAGTGTTCCAGGTGCGTTCTGCCAAGGTTCATCTCCCTGCCTTCCATAGTCGATATGACCCTGCCTACAAGGTGCCAACTGTTAAGCAGCCACAATCAGTAATGGTATGGGGGTGTTTCTCAGGTGAAATGAGAAGGGGAGGCCTCTACTTTCTTCATAAGAACTTGATGAATGGTGGCCGGTACATTCAAGTTCTGAAAGATCATTTGTTAAACTTTTTTGCCATTCATGGGTGCGACTTTTTCATGCACGATTCAGCTCCATGTCACAAGTCAAGAAAGGTGACAAAATGGCTTCAGGATAATCAGATTGAGGTCCTTGACTGACCTGGCAACAGTCCGGATCTAAACCCGATAGAAAACTGCAGGGGAAAGATGATGAAAATCATGGCAGAGAAGAAGCCACCCAATCTGGACAGCCTCAAGACTGAACTGACGAATGTTTGATTCAAAGAAATGTCCTTAGAGTACTTTAGAGATCTAAATGATTCCATGCCAAAATGCATCCAACTGGTCGTGAAAATCAAGGGAAACATGATTTCATATTAATGAATGTTGTTTCATGAACATACATTGTGATATACTGTATATATATATGAAAAGTCAAGAGTAAGAGCAGTGGAGATGGGACTGCTGAGGAATGTAAGTGGAGTACAGAGGGTGGATAGGATACAAAATAATGTGATTCGTGAAAGATGCAGAGTGAGGAAGTTGTTGGATACCAGAATTAAAGAGAGTGTACTGAGATGGTATGGTCATGTGGAGAGAATGGGTAACAATAGAGTGGTGAAAAAGGTATATCTGAGCGAATGTGAAGGAGGGAGGAGGCGAGGTAGGCCAAGGAGGAGGTGGAGAGATATGGTGGTTGAATGTGTGAGGTAGAGAGGTTTGGAAGTCGGTGAGGCTAGGGGACTGACAGGAGATCGAGCTGGCTGGATGAATTTTGTGAGGAGAAGTGCATGATTAGGGATTTTTGGCAACTCTTTTTAACATGGCAGTGTCTGGATTGACTCTGTCAGATACGATTATGTGAAGCTACAGAATGTGGTAAATGTTTTTGGCGTATCCGATAGAGCCAGGATTCCGAGGACTTGCATGATGAGTGAATGGCAGCATGGCCCATTGGATTGGGCAGATTTAGGCTGTCTGGACATTGCTACTCCTCACCCTGCCCTAGGGTGGGAAAGGAGGTCCGGCTGATGATGATGATGATGATACAGTATATGTAACCATATAATCAAATTTTGGCAGCTGGTGGTTTAGTGGATAATTATTGCGCTCCAGTTGGATTGAGCCTGTGAAGGTTTGTATCCAAGGGGTGGTTGGGGTTTATTGCTCACGTAATGCCACTCAGGGATGAGTGAGGCTGGTCACTCTCATCTTAAATGTTGGGACCAACTGCCTAGCCTCGGGCTTCTATGCTCCTCATGGGGCAACGTAGGGTTGGATGATGGATGGATGGATGGATATATATACATATACTGTATATATATATACAGTATATATATATATATATATGCAGTAAAAGTCCATTAATCCGAGCATGGATAATCCGAAAATCCCAATAATCTGAATTTTTGAAGAAGGCTGACAAAACTCCAAAAATAAAAAAAATAAAAATAAAAAAAATTCAAACTGGGCGCCAAATGCGCCGAAGTGCTGAGCGGTGTCGTCATGGGTCAGGTAATGCATGGATTGGCAGCTCCTTGTAAATAACCGACCACTTTTGGATCTGCGCATGCAGAGGAACTGAGTTATGATGACATACCATAATGAAAAGTGTCAATAACGCAGACAAGCCAAGCGATGAAAAAGACAAGGAAGAGGAAGAAGTAGAAGAGGCAGTGAAAGTTTCATGGAAGGAAGCTTCTGTATACTTTCATAAACTGGTGCATATTGTTGAACAAAATAATCATTAAAGTGGGGCTGAGGTGATCAGTTTCCATATCTTGCAAAACGAGTTCTACAAGAAACGTGCACAGACTGTCAGGCAAGCTCATATCTGTGACTGGCTGAAGTGCATGAGCAACCAGGCAGGTAAATCCACTGATGACG